>NC_071089.1:115234054-115534054 GCF_027358695.1 Spea bombifrons | reverse complement strand
ACCAGTTGCGATACCTTCAAGTTGTATAAAGTGCCACAACATTTTGTCACCTAGCATTAAATAGTGGGGGTAAGCGGGCGTCTTGGGGCAGTTTGTCTTCCTTGGGTGCTGACAGGTTCAGTGCTTGTTAATGGAGGACAAATTCTCCATCTTGGCTCCAGCTTGGCTCCAGACCAAGTTCCAAAAACAGAGGAAGAAGGCCATCCTCTTCTTCTGGGGAAGAGCCTTTTTTTGACATCAGGGAAGAAGAGTTTTTTCTTCTTCTTCTTCTTCTTCTTAATCCTCCCCTGAGCCCATCTTAAATAAAGATAAAGCCCCTTCTAAGGTTCAAAAGCCCAGGTTCTGTAGGAAGTCTCACAACTTGGGTAGCATTTCCTCCTTGTTTGAGGTTTTAGTGTTTCACAGAATGCTAAGGCCTTGTCCATTATTGGGGTCTCATATAAGTCCCCTCAAAGAAAGTAATAAGCTCAGATGGCCTAATCACTTCTCCTACGGCAGGGGTGTCCAACCTGCGGCCCTCCAGCTGCTGCAGGACTACATCATGCTCTTTCAGCTAAGGGGCTGGCTGAGGAGTATGGGAGATGTAGTCCTGCAGCAGCTGGAGGGCCGCAGGTTGGACACCCCTGTCCTATGGGTAGAAATTAATAGAACTTCGTATATTTTAGAAACTCTACAGATGGTATTTTTCTATGAAAACCGATTTATTATATTTTTAGAGTAGAAGTTAGAGAAAACCAACGGTCTACCTCACTGTAACGCTCATCGGAAAACACAGTCGGGAGCTGACATGGTCCATTACCAAGATATGTGTGAAAAAAGTGAGAAAAACCAGTATAGGGAATAAGATAGTAAATGGTAGGAATAATCAACCTTAATGGCTTCCTGGTGTATCTGGAACCACAGCTGCAACCCTTAAGCAACACTCTCCAGGTGTTGAAGTAATACAGAAAAAAGTCCACTAGGGGGCGCTCGTGTGTTCCATTCAATGCAATGTAAAACAAAAAGAAAATATATATAGTGTAGGAGTAAAACAATATGTTTTTCCTGCGTGTCGCAGATTTCTCACTCACAATGTATTGATGGAGTTCAGTGCGTCATAGAAAGGGCCTTGAGGTCCATATGCCAGGATATAAACCGAGAAGACAAACCAGAAAAGGATCCAATAGTGTGTTATGTATATGGCACTAGATACGCAACAAGTGGAAATATACTTACACTTAAATAAGTGTCAAGATGCTCGTAGTTTCTGGTGATAATCCGGTCGCGTCTATATATCCTTCTGCTTTGGAGAGTCCAATGATGAGATACCAATGTGTGTGTGGTGTCTAAAAATCAACCACTATTCACATATAAGGTATATTAAAAGAAATATTTATTCTAAATTAGCAGCCAGCTGGATCCTTGAGTGACTTTTCAAGGACTTTTTATGATATAATTTTATTTTATCAGTACTTTTATTTGTATTATCACTTTTTATGTCATTTTAAATACTTTTTAAAGCTGCAGTTGATATGGATCCAGCTGGCTGCTAATTTAGAATAAATATTTCTTTTAATATACCTTATATGTGAATAGTGGTTGATTTTTAGACACCACACACACATTGGTATCTCATCATTGGACTCTCCAAAGCAGAAGGATATATAGACGCGACCGGATTATCACCAGAAACTACGAGCATCTTGACACTTATTTAAGTGTAAGTATATTTCCACTTGTTGCGTATCTAGTGCCATATACATAACACACTATTGGATCCTTTTCTGGTTTGTCTTCTCGGTTTATATCCTGGCATATGGACCTCAAGGCCCTTTCTATGACGCACTGAACTCCATCAATACATTGTGAGTGAGAAATCTGCGACACGCAGGAAAAACATATTGTTTTACTCCTACACTATATATATTTTCTTTTTGTTTTACATTGCATTGAATGGTCCATTACCAAAACAGTTTAGATTTTTTTCCTTCTTAAAAAATGTTTTGTAAACTTGTAAAATGAATAACACATTATTTGAAACGCAACCGTAATCAATCATTTCTAATTGTTCAACAGCTTAAAGAGAATTTAGTATTTATCACAAACTCTCACTCTCCTGAGACATCGGTTAACACATGATTTATATCTGAAATGTTACTTTAACTCTTAGCAGTTCAGTGAAGGCTAAATAGTTATTCCATGTCTTATCTACCCATCTTCTGTGAGTTAAAGTAGGCATATGGTACTGTTGTTAGGATCAGCACATTCTATCGCAACTTGAATTTTTATGAAAAAATGTGTTTTCTAACCAATTTTTTTTCCACGTGTTATCGGTACTTACAGGCCGATGGACATACGATGAAAAACTACGTCTTCTCCGCAAACGCTGCCGGGGACAGCCCCATTGACGCCGGCGTATTCCGTGCATGAATCGGGAAGGATGTCCGTTGATGCCACAAGATGGCTGCCCTTAATTCCAAAGAATGAACCATCAAGGTCGTCAACTATAGCAGAATGAGGGAAAGGGAAAACAGGCCGACTGGGAGAATTCAGGAACTTTAGCCGCTGAGTTTTCACGGTAAATCCACCTAAAAAAAAAATGTTAATGTCAGACAATACACATGATGATGTCATAATGAATTCAATATTGTATTATTATTTTTTTTTTTATGAAAACATGAGGCATTTCATTTTTTATTTGGATTATGAAACTCTAATGCATGTTATCAGTCCTTATGACCAACATTTAAGGGGAAAGTGCCACCTCGTTCTCTTTGGGGTTCTTTTTTATCAGTGTAGTTGCTTTGAAAAGTTCTGATTTGAAAGGGAAGAATCCTTATCTCAGCCTGAGGTCTGCGGCATAACTTTTAAACTAACTTTATCCAACACAGTGACACTGATAGTAGATCGTTATTCCAGCAGAAGTGGTGGAAATTAATAACAGGAGTATGAACTCCAACTATGCATACTGTCCCATTATGGGCAATAGGCTTCAGACGACAGCATCTGGATAAACTTGCCGTTATTGGCAAAAGTCTAATCTAGTGATAAGAGGTCAAGGACCAAAGAAGGTTTTATGAAAAGTATAAATCAGAGTACTTTGGACACTCAACTGTTTCCCAACGCATCTGTCCAGCTTACCTTGTCCCCTTGAGCACCCGGAGCAGGTTCTGATGGAGCTACACAGGGTATGGTCAAAATTCATGAAGGTTATGTTGGAAAGGAAAGCCTGAAACCTCTTAGGAGTTTTAATACCAGCTGTCATACAACCCGTGTCCTGTGAAGAGAAGATAAAACATTGAGCCACGCGCGTTCTGTGTGAATAATGCTCTCTGATATTTTAGGTACGGGTTTCAAAGAAATCCATGTTCGAGCTTAACGCTACAGATGGTAACCCTACTAGAGACTCCTGGCCAAGTTTCAACAAGGGTCGATATTTGCGTCAATAGACTGATCTTTACGGTTCAAATGTTTTCATATCGATATAATCAGATGTGGATAGAGGGTATTTTCTGTGGCAGTATCCCTGGGTCGGAAAATGCCACCTTCTATCCGTTTTTCAGGGATGGGTGTCATTTAAGATGTAGAATGACGGTTCTGCTTAAACATTCTTGGAGATTAAATCATCATTATTGATACCTAGTATAACACAAAGTTACTTAGTAAAATAAACAAAAGAATATATACGTTCAACATATCCAATATACTGTATACCTAAATACCGTCCAGGTGAAGGCGGGAAAAAAAGCACATGCCAGCCCAAGTCCAAAGGGGGAAAATGCCTTTTGTGACTCTGCGGGCAGAATATTATGTTCACGCCTTGCCTCTCATTACATAAGGAGTAATCCTTGCTTGCCAAGACCTAATCCAGTTCTTAAGTCTCCAGAGCACCAGTGATCAGCCACCTCCATAGACAGTGCATTCATGAGCTTTACAGCCCTTACTGTGAAGAATGTTCCTCTCTGTTTAGTTGGTATCTTTAGCCACATGAGATGGTCTCTTGTTATTTGCCCTGTCCGTGGTGGTGAAGATGTCACTTATGAACTTGAACGCACTTGTACATGGTGAAGATATCACCCTTTAGGTCCCCTCTTTCCCTATGATATTTACATTCGGTTTAGTGGGTCTCCTTTCTTCTATTTCCAATCCTATCGAGTAATCTTTTTATGAATTGGTGACCTAAACGAATATGCCAAAAATATAATATTCCTGAGCAGAACCTTTACCTCTAAATGTTAATCTGGAAGCAAAAATTCTAGGTTAACTTTCGCAAAAGAAAAAAAAAAAGAATGAATGTCACCGGTATCTAATTGATGCAAACTAGACAACCTTATTAATGGGAATGTTACATAAATTAAGATGCAAATTATGGCACAAGGGATGTTATTATGTGATAACAAAGATAATAACAATTATAATTGAACCCCTGGCAAAACTAGAAGCAAAATGTCTCATTTCCCCAAGGTGTAGAATGCGCAGTCTGCGAGCTGTTTCATTCAGATCCCAAGAAACAACCGCTGGATGTTATTCAGCCTATTCTGGTCTACACAGCACTTAGTAGAATACTTCAGTAAAAAGAAACAATATCGGTGACGCTCGCATTAATTATTGAAACTTTTGTTCTGAGGCTTAGATGTAATGTAAGGAAGCTCTACTTTACTGAGAGAGTGGTAGATAAGTGGAACTGCCTCACAGCAGAAGTAGTAGCGGCTACTACACAGGGTGAAATTAAACAGGCATGGGATAGGCATAATGCACCTGAATCTAAGACGAGACCAACTACTGATTAGGGTTTGAGTCTTTACAGCAGGAAAAATGGGCTGACTAGATGGGGCCGAATGGGTCTGATCTGCCATCACATTCTATGTTCCTTACATTATATCACTTCTCAAAACCTTAACACAGAGGCCTCATATTTATCTTCAGATCAGTGAGTAACGTCAAGGAGATCGATTTGTTGTAGGAGACAAATGGGGCCTAAGTGAAGCTAAACATCCCCTCTCATCCATGGTTCAAACCCTCAAAGACTGTGTGGCTGTTAGACAACAATCAGAGCCTACTGTAGGGTAGAATTCAGTCATCGACTTCTGAATTCAGTTTGAGGGGCCACACGAGATCACAACCATAACTGGGTTGTACCCAGAGTCTCCTGGAGAAATGCTGCTTCCCCTGGGATCCACCTCGGTTTCCCCTTTCTCCGGGCTGCAAAGCGGCGTTTGGCCAAGAACAGTCCTCGCCCACTTTCCGTCCGAGCGCATTTAAGGTCCCCTGGACCTAACCCCACCCCTTCACGAAGCCACTCCCCCAGAACAGGGAGAGTCCCGGATGTCCTACCACAAGAAGTTCCCAGGTCTG
Organism: Spea bombifrons; assembly: GCF_027358695.1. NCBI lineage: Eukaryota > Metazoa > Chordata > Amphibia > Anura > Pelobatidae > Spea > Spea bombifrons. Next base: position 115,528,720 of record NC_071089.1, on the reverse strand, counting down.
TTTGTCAAAAGGTCAGAGTGGCTAATAGTGGTCTACAACAACTTGGGCCAAATAAACCAGTCTAACGTGAAGTCAGAAGAAAAGAACAATTTCTTTGCATAATCAATGATAATGAGACTGCAACATCTGGCATGAAAGTATTTTTCGAAAACGTACTTAAATAATGGGGATATCTAAGGGACCCTGGCACTTTAAGGCCATTAGCCGCCAAATGACATACACGCGGAGTCGGCAGAAGACCTGCATGTAGCTGAGCAGACCCAGGCAGTGGTCGCGTAATGCAGGACCTGATCTGCCAGATTGGGCAGGTATGAGGAACTACTGACCAGCGGCCCATCTGGCATTTACCTCCGTGTCCAGGCCTGTCTACATGCTAAATTTCACAAAACTCGACGAAGGGTCCTCAGAATACACACGGTCTATATTCAGTATTCTATGCTTATCCCAAGAGTTTGTATATTGTACAATCCTCCGGAGAATTCAAAATAATGAAATATACTTCCAGTCATCACCTATATGCTCCGGGACAGAAAACACAGTGTTATTATTAGTAAAGCCAATAAAGTACCTTTTTTCCCCAGTTATTAAACATGCTGAGAGATTGAGACATAAGTTTAACGGAACCTCGGAATCTAACTTTATCAAATTTGCTGCTACAGCTTAGAGCGATCACACCAGCGCCTATTTTATATATATATATATATATATATTATATTATATATACGGCAACAACGCACCGGAGTGTTTGATGCTATAGATAGATATATTGTCAAAGGTTATTTTACGTCTTACAAGTTAGAATGAAGAGATTAAATTTTTCCCCCCCACTTACCTTCCCATCGAAGCGGCCAAGCAATAAACTATCGGAAATTTCCGCGTTTCCCGTGCTTTCGATGATATTAATGCCAAAGTCTCCGCAGGAATAAATGTTGAACTCTCGAAAGCGGACGTTTCCGCATCCAGCGATCTAAACGGCGGGAGGACATCAAATGGTTAATTCGTTCTGCCGTCGCCAGTCCCCACTAATCTTTCCTAATGCCGCTTTGAACGGTAGCCAATCACTCTTTTGTTTAAACTGCGTGCGTAGCCAGAAATGAGAATTTGAATCATTTAACCAGATTGTTTGCAGTGCTAAAGTATCTTAATCTTCGCCATTTAGGAAGGATGCCATTTTCTTAATTTCTTTTTTCGGGGGGTTTTCTGTAAAACGGCTTTATTTTTTATTTTATTTTTTTCTTCGCGTTTTTATCTGCCAATTTGTTGAAGACATTTGGAGATTTGCAGTAAACATAAGCAGTTTGCAAGGCGAGTGCCAACCAGCGACAATAGAAGACGCCTCTAATTGAACGCGATTATTAGAGACTTTTTCGTTCTTCAATACCTGAGCTCCGCCGCCGCAGCTCCAAGCGCTGAAGCCCTGGAAGGTGGCCATGGACCCGTCGTGTGAAGGGCTGTAATCCGGGTATAACCAAAATCCAAATCTACATGAAAGAAAAGACTATTTTTATTAGATTTACATGTTCATATAAATATATAAATGCAAATAATTATATAATAATTGTATAAATATGTCCAACTCTATGTATATCCCCTTTATTACTTTGTGATATGTAAAAGTATATGAAAAACTATTATTATTATTATCTTTTATTTATATAGCGCCAACAGTTTACGCAGCGCTTCATACAATACATCTATTCAAGAGGTATGATAAAAAGGTTGCAGATATTTGGTTTGATGGCAAATATGTATCTGCTATATATAATGTTCCCTTTCATTTGTTTTTCTTATTTTTTTACATCTTTTGAATCTCCACCACCCTCCATTTTTTTAAAAATCTTTTTTAAACACATTTGATTTTTTTATTTTTTTTAGTAATTTTTATGCAATTATATTGCACTTGAACGATAAAAAACACCGGTTGTGGTCCCACCTCAGACATGATACAGCTGTGTTTTTCTTGAAGGATTGCAAGGGTGCCTGAGAAGGTCCATCATCTGAAAGGTGGTAGAAGAAGCCATAACCGGCATGACATGCAATGTTCTCCTAGAAAGAATCATGAAGAAACCAGATATATATATATATATATATATATACACCAACGACTTAAGGACTATTAATGTTACGTTCTTCATGAACCTGTTCTTTTTTTCAGGAAACGTTTGATCCTAAAGTCTGGGAGAGCAGTAAATATGGATCTTGGTGCCTAGGGCACAGTCAGAAGGTGCATCCAGGGTTGATGTCTCAGTCCAGCAGGCACGGTTAACTCTGATACCTTTATGTGGTAATTTATTCATATTGCATCTACTATGGCACCCCATCTTAGCTAATATTTACATACTGTATGGTCATTTATGGAAGCTCTCTGGTTTTGACGCAGAGGCTCCATCTCTCACAGGTTTCAGGCTTTATCCACCCCGTGGAGGGGGGTGGTTGGCTCTGTCCAACCCCGGGATGCACATCTCCAGTGCCAATCCCCAATTCCATGTATCCCTGCCTACAAATGAGTAGGCATCCTAAAATTGTGGCCCTTGAGGTCTAGAGTTACACAACCTTGAGCTTTCAGGGCTGGGGCATGTGAATTTTAGGCTTTCCTAAGAAAGGAAATCCATGTATAAAGTGGATATAGAGGCAAAAGGTGATAATTGTTGACCTTATTTGCATGCGCCTACCCAGAATCCCTTGTGGTTGTGGCAGCACCATGAGATTTCTGAGGGAACAACAAGCCTTCTGGCTCGTCTGGTGTCTGTAGATGAGTGTTTCATAATGCTTCTACATACCCCTAAATTTTAGTGGAAGGGTTTTCCATCAATGTTACCCACCATAACTTATGTAATGCTAAGAAATCAAAAAAGAGACTATTTTAATTCTAGAATACCAAGTGGTTGGCCAGACCATGTTCTTAGCGCTTGACATCTTGGCTTGTAGACTCTCTCGAAACACTACATGGATTGAATATATAAGCTCCCCCAAACTTTGTGAGTTACATGGTGTATTTCCACATCATCTCCTATGCTCTAGGCGTTTTCGCTCTCCAAAATTACCTAATGCCATTTTCCAAATTGCATTTCTACTTGTGGAATGTACTTTGTGCATGGCTCATCATTAAATAAGCTCATTCATGGAGGCACACACCTTCCTATCGATAGAGGTTTAGGCAAGCAGAGAATTTGTGTAGAAATCAATTTGGTTCCGAAGTCAATGCATTATAAGCCTTTATTCCAGTTAAATTTTAGGTAAAAATTACTAATCTATAAATGCCTTGGGGAAAACTTGGCAAGAACATCAAACCTCACCTGGAAGTAAAATGGAGCATTGAGCGGAGACATTCTCAGAACCAGACGCAACTATACAGATCTTTTTAAAATTTGGATAGAAATATTTCTAGCCTTAACCCTTTCAGGAAGAGCCATGAGGTCACAATAAGCTGAGAGTCAATGGGGACGCGAAGTCTTAACATGAATGATTTTTTAACCCCTTCTCGGCAAAGCCCTTACACGTATGGGCTCACAATGCGTTGTCACTAATGGGTTTACGGTCAACCCGTTGTCCTTAAGGGGTTAAACCACATAAGCACAACAAAAGAAACTCAATTATGTATACCAAAGGAATGAGATTTGACTTTTCTTAAATTTGGCCTGTTATTACAGGGTATTTATCAAGGGCCAAAGCCAGAAAGGTCTCCAAAACGTCCACACCGAAGGTCTTCGAAGCTCGTTTTATTGATTTTTATAAACAAGGAGTTAAATATTCTCTTTTTTTTCCATTGTCATTTTTGGCAAATGTATTAGTATGTGTCTATGCCCCAGTTTTTTAACCCTTTTTTATTTTGCGTATGTACCAGATTTAATTTTAATTAAATTCAAATTTAAGTTATAGTTTTCCTACAGAACATACGTAACATAAGGATTACCTTTGAGTAAATATTTAAATACATCTTAGGAAAGCATGAATATTTTACGGAAAACTACTATTCCAGGTGTGACCTACCCTTCACCGCTAACATCTAACCCTCTACCATTTTTTGTCTGATTTACCATACAAAAAAATACGTTTTGAAAGCTAAGATGATTTGTTAAATTTGTTGTAGCCTAGTACCCTATTCTCTCTGTCTTAAAAATGAATTCAATTTTTAATGGAAAAAAACCCATATAAAAAAATAAAAAATAAATAGGCAGGGCATTTTCTTTTAATGAGCTAAATAATGATCTCAATGATAAATTAGAAAAGATAAATGTGAACTCACCTCTATGGTGTTGAAGGGTGCCCTGATGTACACGGCTGCCGGGGCTATCATTTCCGTATTGGACAGGGTATCTGTGCTTGATATCCGTATCATCACATTGTGTTTAATCTCGATATCGTGCACGAGAGGGTCGGCTAATTTAGAAACAAAATCCATATTACGAGAAACACCGTAGTTCTCTTCCTGTAATATTGTTGTGAAGCAAACTTTCAAACTCTGCCCAAACCCCCATTTTTCACACTTAATACCATGCCTGGAGCAGGATTTTTGTTTTTCACAGGCAAACTAGAGCTGCCGAAAACGGCGAGGGTTTCCAAAACAGCCTAACAGCTGGAACTTTGAAACTTCTACTGGAACCCAGAAGATTCGCAATATGTAACAAAACGTTGGCGCGCCAACAATCTATTCATTTTCCAGTTTGTCTAAAATGGCTCCATTTTATAGAAATTGAGTAATTATAATCTCATAAGGGCCGGACTGGGGATGAATAAGCAGCCCTGCCTACTTAAGGACAGTGGCAGCCAGTGGGTACCCATGGCCGCGTGTTACTTTATTATTATTACTTTTATTGTATTTTCATTATTATTATTATTATTTAGAAAAATGAAACATTATGCTGCAGTTCCAACAATTATACAATAACTGATATAGTTTTGAATATATATATATATATATATTTCAGTCAAACTAAAATTTATAAAATAATGCAAATAAAATATACACATGTTAATAAGAACCTAACAATACTACAGCAACATACATAACAATAATTTGACTTCATAGTTACATATCTCCAAGAGGGAACAATGAAATCAAAACCTTGAATGAAACCTTCTGCGTGGTCTAGATGCCAGCTATGCCATATTCTGTCAAATTGTGCCATTTAATGATTTATAGAGTATGTCGTTTTCTTGTTATTTTTCACAACCTCCCCAAAGGTAAGCGGAACGGGTTGATAGCTGTCAACAAAATATACCCCAACAGCTTGTGATCTATTCCGAACATTATTCTATAAGCATACCTATGAGGGCTAACGATGGTTATGGCGCGATCTGTAGTTTAAATACCTTAGAGGCCAGGGCAAATTACTCTTCAGGGGCAACAAGTAGGGACATGTGAACTGGGGCCAACCAGCAGAATGTGTAAGTATGCGGTGCTATCAGCCAGAGTGCCGCCGGCCATTTGCCCGGAGTGCGAGGTGGCCAATCCGGGCCCGGCTCCTAAATTTATTACTAATCCAATAGTACGCCATTTGTTAGTCAATGATAGGCTGGGGTTAGATTGATCTCATCTAAAACTCCCTGAATTAGACTGTAGTGGAAAAACTACGAATTAGAGCACATTGTCCAAATACGATACTATTTACTTAAATTGACTAGTCATAAATGATAATTACTGAAAAAAAGGAGCTATGCATTATAAAACTCACCCAAAAGAATACCATGACCCTTTATATTGTAGAGTACGTTCTCTTCCACCTTAAAATGAGAAACTCCAGAAATGCTGAGACCTCTTGCAAAAGAATTTAGAACCGTACATCTGCGGATGTAAGATCCTGGCAGAAAAGAAGTCAAATCATTTATAGTTTACATATTTGGTTACTTTGTTATGGAAAAGAAAACCCTGTTCAATAACCGCACAGCCCGAATAGTCAGCAGAGATGTGAAAAGTTTATTTTTTCTCCATTATAAATAATATGGGTTCTCATATGAAGTTAGTTTAACGTATTAGGGCCTTTTCTCCATCATGCAAAGATCAGAAACAGAAGTACTTCCTCTTGAACTATCCAATATTCAGTTATTTATAAGTATAATGCCTTTTTTTAATTACTTTTTTTTAACTAAAATGTTGAGTTTTTAGCATGATCATAGTGTGGTTGTACCCTTCGTGACTCCTACTAAAACCATAAATTCAATAAATTGACCTCGTCTTCCTCTATAGCATAATTTGAAGAATTCTTACCAGACATATTGCCGTTGCCGATGATATTCAGACCACTGAGGTGTTTTTGGAAGCCTTTTCCCATGTGTTCAAACCGGACCCCTGAAACCTGAAATCGACTTGGTTCATTTTGTAAGGACCGTACGATCAACGCTGCTCCCAGATCTTGAGATCCTAGCCTCCTTTCACTGCTGTAGTAAAGACATCTGGAAATATCTAAGGAAAATATGTAATCAAAAATATGAGCAGCCAGCTTCAGAATACATATATATATATATATATATATACACATGATAAAATGGTTTCTGGAATCTCATGACATTCATGAATTTGTTCTTTCAGTAGCAATATGCATACCCAGGAACTCTGGGTGAAGCCCTGGTCTGCTATGTCTCCAGGTCAGGTTCTCCAGGCAGAGGAGACGTGTGACCATACCCACTCCTGACCGATATCTCATCCATTCCCTGTCTACATTCTGCCCGCTCCCAACCCAGTTTCCTCTCACTAAAGGCTTTTTTAGGGCTAACCCTGGCCCCCATGTGCAGAGCTCCAGGTATGTCTCCAAAAGGAACACACACACACAGTCCTGGCTTTAGTAATTACTCAATAGCTTTCCAATGGGGATAAAGATAAAGCTGGAGAATAGTGGTCCTTAAGGACACACCCTCAGAGGGGTATTACAATATGGCGGGGGGGGGCATGGGATGGCAAGGGTGCTGATCGCGCAGGCCTTAGTTGCCAGATTGCTGGCGGAGTGTCAAGCCACCAGCAGAACTTGTTGAGGTTCTCCTGTTCTCCCATTGCACATCTCCTTGACATCTCACCTGTAATGCCAGTAATTGCCAGTAATGAGTCATGTAGGGTTCAGTTAGGTTTCCTTCCACCACAACATTTCGACTGAGAAGTGCTACAACAGGCCTTAGGTAAACCATGCGCCCATCTACAAACTGTTCTATAACCTTATAGGAGTTCCTGAAATAGGAAAAAGATGTTGTCTCTCACATTGATGACTCCATAAAGGCTGAGCATTCAAGAAAAGTCTTCATAACTCTTGAAATAAATTATTTTCTAATAAATTCAGTATGGGTCGAAAAGTATTATTCTTTTTTAGCTGTTAATTACATTTTTATGTTTCACGTGCTATTTTGGGCATATTAAATGTTCAGTGGGTTATGTCTATAACATATCTGTATCTGCTGGTAGCAAGCCACACATTATTAAGCTTGGTCTAACTTATTGAATAAGAATTCTGGTTTTGTCTCAAAGAGTCCATGAGATTTTTTGCTAAAAATATGACTCTTTGGTGGCATCAGATTAAGGGAATGGATTCTTACATGAAATGAAGCAGCTTTGAGGAAGAAGAGAGAAAAGAAAAAGAATTTACGTCTAAAATATTATAAAACGTTACTTTTCTGGTCCACGGGGTTACCTAAGAGGAGGATTTATGGTAATCTCCGTGGCGTTGATTTTTTCAATTGTAAAAACCTCCTCTTGCGTTCTGTTGCCTTCAAAACCGACTCCACATATGACAACTTCATCCCCAACGCTCCAGTCTGCAGGCTCCTTTAATATCAATCGCGTATCGTAGGCAAAGGCTTCCAATGCCAGATGTGTAAAAATCAACTTTGGTACCCAACCTAAGAATAAAAGAATATGTACAGATTTTTTTAACATTAAGGCAAGAGATTCAACTTTGTTCTTCTTGTAAGAGAAAGATACCTAGGAACTTTCTAAATGAGCTGATCCAGAGACTTAAAATATCAACCTTTTCATAGAGCACCATAAAGATTCTATGTAGTGACTCGCCAACTGTGTTAACCAAATGGCTCTACTACCGGTCCTCATGGAAACCTTGACTTGAGTCACTTACGTTCAATCAGGGACATCAACCATAACGTACTGGAGGCACCAACTGTCTTATATATGATCACAGTAGTGTAGAATAGGAAGGAGTCAGTTCCAGATTATGTGACCCCGGAACCCTCAGAATCTGCCCCTTTACCCTGAGATTGCGTCGAACCCTGAGAGCTCCCATGGGTAGTCACTGTCCTCCTCATACTTTTGCAAGTGGGCCAATAAAGAATCCTTCATGATTTGCTCCCAATGAAACCAATGCATTAGTTCTTTGTGTGGTCCTTCAATGTGAGGTTATATATATATATATATGTTTAATGGACAGAGATACTTGTCACTGTCAGTCACTATAGAAACATCTCAGAATTAAGCATTCCCTGGAAAAATCAGAATGTTGCGCAAGTCAAAACCAATTAGAACTGTAGTTCCATTGCTCTAGTTAGCTAAACAATTTGTTATATTTAACAGGAAAGGTGGAACAACACCTTTGACATAAATGTTTTGTGACCACATGGACAGTTTAGTGGGTTTGCCCCTGGAACAATCTAACCATCGCTGTATGGATCATACCATATTTTATCTGGGTGTTTCTTGGCCACTGGGTATTCATAGGGTTAACACCTCTGTGCTAATCAGATAAACACACACTAGAAAAAAAATCAATAGGACGTGGAAACACGATATCACGCTCCCTAAACCAGGCTCCTGTGATAAATCATTTACCCATAACATCACGGAGGAGATAATATCACCCATTTGATTAATATACCCCTATGTATTCTAGACTTAAATGACTTAATTAGATTAGCACCTTGTCGGCTGAAACCTCAGCTCTCCAGTGCAAACAATCGCATTATTCAATTTGCGCACGTTTCTTCTGTAATAACACCGTCGCTCATAACGGGAAAATGAATCTCTTTTGTGATGTTTTTGTTTGTGTTATGAATATAATGAAATGTGCAACTTGAATTGGAATACCCGGTGCAGCGCTTACGGGAAAAGGTACTTTATTTTTGTATTCCTGATCTGGCCGTAAAATTCAGAGATTCCAGGTTGGCCGAATGAGGTATAACCCAGGCTCTGAATTTTCCGAACACATGTCTTTGCTGTTCTTTCACACAGGGGCATTACTAACACACACTCCATCTCACCCACTTACACATGCATGCTCACACACACCTACACATCCATGCTCACACACACACACACCTACACATCCATGCTCACACACACCTACACATCCATGCTCACACACACCTACACATCCATGCTCACACACACCTACACATCCATGCTCACACACACCTACACATCCATGCTCACACACACACACACACACCTACACATCCATGTTTGTCTAGTAGATTGGGGCTCCGATAACAGAGTGAGAACTCATACAAATGGCTGATATGCAGCTGCCTGGAAACATTATTATGATTACATTATTATTATGGGGCAAATACTAGAACTGTTTTTTTTGTTTGTTTGTTTTGAAAAGAAAACTTTGTTTTAATTTGATGCTAGTTATGTAAAATGGCTGGGAGGTTCCATCTTTTGACAAAAGTAATTATTCTTCCTACACTGACAACACATTCACTCTAAATTACATCACCATCCTATACATAGCTGTGGTCATGCCAGGATTGGCCATCAAGCAAACTGGGCCAAATGCCGGTGGTCCAGGGCTAATGGCGACCCACACTCCCCTCTTCTGCTGGTCCTTTAATTTGCTGTTGTCAGCTGATACACACGGGCACATTGTAACAACGTTGTGAAAAGCCGTGTGTGTCCGGCCATTGGCCTTAAAGTGCCAGGGTCGTATTTTATCCCTGCATTTGACCCAAGTGCATATAGCTTAAAAATCTTTACCAAGACAGAAACAAAGCTCTTAATGATCGCTACCTGTGTTAGGGGCTCATTTCCGATTGTCACGTGACATCCGCTTTATACTGTGTATTGTCTGTATACAGCTGGTACCATTTTTGCATTATAGCCACTTAATCTATGGTGCTATTGAACGAGACAAGGAATATTCGCCTGCAGGAATCAGAAAGCAAGCTGAAATGATCGTTTAAATGCTAAAAGCAGTTGGGGATAACGGCAACATATTGCTAGGTAAATTTTCATCGCTGTCAATTGAATTACACATTATTGTTAATGGGTGTTGTATGTTACACAACACTGAACATGTGCCCCATTATAACCAAATCTTCGACGTTTTGCCTAAGAAAGATATGACCCCCGAGGAAGTAAGAATTTAAAACCTTTCCAAGAAAGTTTGCGAACTTTACGCCAAGTGAATTATTTATGAGCGGAAATTTGTATAATCTGTAAGATGGTTTGGATATTTAGGGTTCTTTAATACACACCTTGTGCTCTAGAAACGCGCTGCTTCTGGCATTACTGTTCTTTGATATTAATTGACAAATTATTATATTACGAGGACCGGAAGATGACTTCGGAAGTCCTAAACCTTAATTTTTAGGATCAGCTTGATTAAATAATACCCCCTGAGGTTTGCCCGTGGTTATGCATAGAGTTGTACCATGTTAGCCGTAGAAAGAGAAAAAACAAACTTGATGAGACCTTTATTGGCTAACTAAATTATAATAGATTGCAAGCTTTTGAGGATATCTAGGTCTCTTCTTCAGGTATATGATACATTTGAAGTTGAAACTGCTCATGTATGATCAATGTCTACTCTAGATCTTATTCAAACTATATATATTTAGTGAATAGACCCTGCAATTGTAGGACTGTAGAGCTGAGAAGAGAAGACATTCTCCTGCAGAGAGGTCCGAGTTGGCCCTACATAATGCATTAGTAATGTGGAACATAACTTCCGGCAGCAGAAGCTCACTGGGGTTGGCCCTTCATAATATATAGTGATATTAGATACCTGATTTGTCCAACTGTCCTATAAGCACCGTCTTTGGCCAATCGACCCCATGTGTATATGAACAGAACACATGTGCTTATATAAAATAAATTGTATCTTCACTTCTTAATCTCCATGAAAATTCCTCCCCATTAAGGTATCCAAGGTATCCAAGAAAGTCCTAGCACAGCACAAGCTCATACAAGCACTCGTTCTACTGTGGGTAGAATGTTGATCAATAATCCCCCACACACACACTCAAAAAGCTATCATCATTGTTAGCCTACCACCGATTTTGTGAGCCGAGTCCCAATATGGCATGTAACAAAAAACAAAACCAACTTTTTGTTCAACTAAATCTACAAATATGTTGTAGATTCTGATTTCTTTAGACATTTGCACTGATCCTTGAGTCTCTTAGCCCTCGGAACCGTGAAATGTAATAATTCTTCCGTATCAATGTAAAACATCTGGATGCCTTCTCATTACAGAACCTCTTAAGGGACGGAAGCTTCTACAGTAACTTCTAACAGGAAGTTGGCCGTAACAGCCAATGAAATCAAAGAACCGGTATTCGCTATTCTTAGGAATGTTTCCTTCCATCATCTCAGAATTGTAAAGTTTTGCTGTGTTAGAATTCTAAGTGATTTTACTGGAAATGGAAGGTTATGGAACTGAGAACGTTGGTTTTAGAGCGTATTGTCCTGTCACGGGAAACACGGAGTTGGAATGACGACAGTGATAAATTTCTTCACTGAGCAATCAATAACACCCTTTTCACTCGAGCATAGAGTGGCTCTAAGGTGTCAGGGGCCATGATTAAACTGTCAAATACTCCGCTCTACCACTCTGTGTGTGACATCAGTTTAAACTGACACCTGATTGGCAGTCAGTGTATGGGTGGTGCGCCCTGATTGGCAGGAGAGCAGCCTTTTGCCAGGGGCAACAATGAGTTCTCCCGACGTGTTTTTGGCCACCCGAGAACCAATCTGCCACTCAGCGAGAATTCTGGGATTTTGCTTTGTCACATTAACATATCAAAAGAAAACTGTTTGGAATTAGCCACGGCTGCGGCCTATTTTCAACTTTCCAATACACGGACAGAAAAAAAAGAAAAATTCAACTGCACTCGGCTTCGTCTTCCGTGAGCTGGCTGAGAATTTCAAAGTCTGTTTGTTTAATGATTGTGAACTGTGATATCACTATAAAAAAATAACATCGACATGCTCCACAATTTGTTCTGTGCCGTAGACCAAAATGGTATTAAATTAGAACCATCACGCCGTGTTCCGTTTGATGTGAGCCTTACAGCTCCGGCAAATTGAGACAGCGTAAGCTGATTTTAGTGGCTAGGGTCCTCACTACCTCAGCGTTAAATTATGGATTGCGCGAATGGTTTCAATGATAACTAATTGTAGCCATGCGGTGGGAGGTTGAATTCCGCAAAGCACGGAAACGCTGCATAGTTTGGCTCCTCTGTTTCAGACGGAGAACCAGCTGATTCTTGTTTCCATCTCGCAAGACCAAATTAGACCTTTCCCCCCCCCCCACCAACACGCCATCAACATTACCACTGTAATGTGGTATCTCTTAGGATAATCTATTGTTTAGAAAACGGAATCCTCTTGATAATGATAAGACTTAATGTTTTTATAGGTGTGGTAATCTATTTCAGAAACATGGAGAGCTGGTACAAATTTCTTCAATGAGATGTAGACCCACCAAAAAAAACTCTCTAAACCAGTAACATCTGGCCACGATGTTGTTCCACAGAGACCAGGAGAAAATATAACATGAACTGGGTCCAATTAACAGCTTTGAAGCTGCTAGTGCCGGAACCCGGGAGTCCAATCTAGGACTAATGGGATGGATTGCTTTTTCAATTTTTTTCAAAAAAAAATTACATATATTGAAAGCCAAGTTATAAAGGATATTTCCATTACTGTATTCTTTTATTAAACAAAGTATTGAATTAAGGCTGAAAATACATGTGGACCTTAAAGTCCTTTTTTGTACACATCAGAGGCTTCATAATATCATCATCATGGATACCATTTAAGGCAGGATTATTGCAGATATGACATCACTGATGGTATCACAAATGACATAATTCGTGAGTGTGAATCTCATGACTTTGGAAAGACACCCATGTCAAGCAATTGTGAGATATCTACTGAAGAAGAGTGGATTGGAGTGCATGTACTAGTCTACCTAGTTATGATCTATGTTGAAGATGGCCTAGAAAAAACATCATCAAGGTTGACTTGGATGTAAAAAAGGCTACTGGAACTGATTTGCAAGCAGAGGGGTGGAAATTTACAGGACTGGGAAGACAGGTTTTTATTTGCTTTACTCGTGAAAGATGTCCCTGTTTGCCGTTGGCACATGGGTTCATTGAATGAATCTAGTCGGTAAGGAACCAGCGCATTGGTTGCTTACCGATGACCCCAGGAGTTTACGCTAGGTTTAGCAGAGAATCCATTAGAACCCTGACTATTCTCTTGAGCAAGACCCATCGCGATGCAGCCATCCGCCCCCACCAGACCTACCCAGTCCTCTTTCTTCTTTACTGATGTAAACATTCTTTACTGATGTTCTTGTTTAGACCATATGAACCTCCATAGTACACTTTTGAATGTTTTTTTTGGGAGATTTTGGATTATCCCAAGGAAGCCATAAAGAGCTATGGTGCACTAAGGAGGCCAGTTGCCCATAAACGTGATTGGTCAATGGTAAAGTGGTCTTGGGGCTGCCCGCCCATAGATCTGGTGTCCCTAGACCTAGTCAACTGTTTGTGAACTGGGATAGCTGGAGCACATCATATCTGGAGAAGCCTACTGATATACATATATTCAGTGATTAATGTCCAGTTAACATTCTTATTGTTAACATTAATATTGCATTAATATTTATATATTATCATAAGTATTGATTGACATGTAGAGATTCTCGTACTGACCGGTTCTGTTAACCCCCGTTGCGTGTACTTACCATGTAACGAAAGTGTTCCATTCCGGACTGCAAGAAATTTAACCCCATAAGGATATAATGGAGGGGAAAATGAGCTTCCATACAGAGTAATTTGAGCTTTGCCAGTAAATGGTTCAGTCTGTGTCCCCGCTTGAATTAATCCACCGTGTGATATAATAATAAAGTGAGCGCGGAGGTGCACTGGTTCTGACCCTACAAATATTAATTTTCCACCTGAAAGAGAAGATAAATAATACTTTTACAATTTATATAAACTCGTGTGCTTTGTATACTGCAAAAATATGCTAAAACAAGATGGTTTTAATTAATTTTACGCCACTAAATTAATGAAAATATTTTTATTATAGTTTTTAACACACAACATATAACAAATATATTAATAAGTATTGCTTTATTATAACTGAAAGAAAATGGCTTGAAAGTTTTTTAAAAAAATAGTACTATTCTGTTTTATTTTTATAGTGGGTTATGATGAACCGATACAAGCTTTACATATATATTTACATTTATATAACATGTACTGATGTTACATTCATTATAACATGTACTGATATGGGAGCCATTATTTACAATCTTGTTTATATTATACACTAATCATTCATTTATACTGCATTTATTGGAATTATATAATTGCTTTTGAATAATCTATAAATACTGTAGAATATTGGGTTTTTTTTTTTTTTTTTAGAAAAAACACATATACAGGCCATTTTGTTTACATATATAAGACATTCTTATTGTATTTTGAATATTATATTTGAGATTTTTTCAAAATGGGTAATTCATTTAAATAAGTAGACCTGTTCTATAGAACTGCAATTGTATTCTAAAAACGGTAATCTCAGACATTCTCCAAACTGAACCCTTGGTACCGGTATAGGGGGGCTGAACTTCAGCTTAGACCCAGACACACTCCATGGTAGGGTTTTTTTGAGCTGAAGAAAACCGCTGAAATCTTCTCAGAAGACCCAAATATTATATGCCATGTCCCAGCCTGGGCAACTCCAAGTCACTAAAGTGTAGGGTCTTGTTAATGAAGCCCAAGCGTGTAGCCGCTACCATGTGTTATATGTGTCAATTATAATACTATAAAAATAATCAGGGATTTTTGGACATCTAAAGCAGTGCTCCTCAATCATCTACTCAAGGCACATCTAACAGTCCAGGATTTAGGTATTACTCAGGTGTGTCTAAGGTGTTGGCAAAATTAAAAAACAAAAACACCTTAGACACACTCGAGTAACACCTAAATCCTGGACTGCCTTGAAGAGAGGGCTGAGGAGCACTGTTCTAAAATAGGCAATGAATGGGGTCACAGTGGGACCAGAGACGGTAGACCAGAGAAATTTTTGCTTGACGGGGAAGCAGAGAGCTTCCTCCTAAGCGTTCTCAACAGTGGATGTTGAGATGCAGAACAAGCTATTGGCCGAGACTCCACGGTGTTCAACCAATAGGTGGCGAGATTTGCAAGACCAACATTCTGCTTTGGAATGTTCGTGTCAAGATACAGAATGGACCTACACTGGGCCAGATGCCCACTTCCAAATACTCCACCAATCCCAGCCATAACAACAGACTTTGTTTAATGCTACCTACGCAAAAATCTTTATTTTATATATATGTATATTTTCAAGGCTTGGAGGTTCCCAATGCTCATTCTATTTAAAGGATATTTGGAAAGTATATATTTACATATTAAATATTCTTACATATGTTGACATTTAGAGTGCAATAATAAAAAAAAATCTATAGTTCAGTAAATATATGATGTTACTGTATTTTATATTATATATTATATATATTTGTGCTTTTGAGGATAGCCTAAGATTAATTTAGTTTCATACAGTTATAGCTTTACTGTGTAGCCGAAACCATGAAACCGCATGTTGCTCTGCAGACGGGACTTTTTCCAGCAGCTTATAAAATATCTCATAAATAATATTGCCAGTTCCTGTTACAGGAGAAACTCATTCTGGGTGAACCGATGAGTGATTTATTGACACTCGATGGGCAATCAAGTTATGAAAACATTTGTGTTTTATAATCAATAAAGCATTTCCACGAAACAACCATTTACAAGGATGCCTGCTAGTTATACTAGCGAGGAAGAAAAATCCACAAACACGTTAACGGGAAAGACTAACAGCATATTGGCGCTTTCAAAAAGAAAATATTTTTCATTAACAAATCTCATGAACCTCCTGCCTACCTTCCATAAAGTGTTTGTGGTTATTGGGGGGGGGTCCTGTTATACTCACTGAACCATCTATGATGTTGAGGTTCCTACACGTGCCAATTATATGCGAATTACTTTTGGAGCTCAGTCCTGGTGGGGAGTAGAAGGCATCATAACTCTACTCCATCATGGAGAACATGACAAACTTCCTGGTGGAAGGAAGTCCTACAGACATTCTCTTGGGTCACCAAAGATAGATCCCCGCTCTTGTCCGAAGTCAGCCTGTTCCTGTGATTACTGTTGCCCTTTACCATTTGGTTGTGTCTCATTACGAGTCCCCAACAATTTTAATATTCATTTAGTGTTGAAGCTAAGTTGCAGAATACCGTTCATACCCATGGGGTGAACCTTAGGGAACTGTATATATTATAAGAGAAGACCACCATGGCAGTCTCTCGACTCCAGGTCGGCAGAGCATTAAACATGGTCTATAGTTATTATAGTCTTCTGAGTTTTTTCCAATTCCACCCACTCTGCAGTGATCATTTTCATGTAGCTAGTAAGACACTACGGCAAACTAGTTTAACCAGAACTTGCCAGCAAAACCTTGGAACCTCTTAATTTCCAAATGTAACCCAAGAATTATGCTTGACATCTGCAGTAAATCCCTATTAAGAATATCCTTAGACAAGCTAAACAGCCATAAGTTCTCCAACCAAGCCAAGGAACTTGAGGATAGGGCTTCAATATGGGGGGCAATTAACCCCTAAAATGCACTAATCTGAGCACAGGAGATTAGCACAAAATATTGAGTCTTTAGAAAGGATTTCCAAGCAAATTATATATATTTTTTGTTTTATGTTGACTTTTTTTGTTTGTTTGTTTTATTTTGTTTCTGCCATTGGCTTTATAGGCAGTTTGTTTCATGACGGCTACTGTGTGATGCACGAGCCTAGTTTATCGGGAAGGTCTAACCTACATGTGAGATATATTTTTGGGATAAACGGGCCCCTGTTTATGCCCTAGGCTGTAAAATGCTTGTCTGCTGCTGATGAAACAATATTATTTTCTGCTATTAATGAATGTAAAAATGCATTAAATACACAATATTGCACAGTTTACGAATGTTACGGGAGCTTAGAACACAGTGACGCACACTAACATCATAGATTATAC
Organism: Spea bombifrons; assembly: GCF_027358695.1. NCBI lineage: Eukaryota > Metazoa > Chordata > Amphibia > Anura > Pelobatidae > Spea > Spea bombifrons. The sequence goes on along the minus strand of NC_071089.1, from coordinate 115,511,458 downwards.
CCACAAAAGGGCATGTGTGTGCTACTTTAAGTTAAGGCGCCGTAATATAAATTAATATTAATATGAGAAGAGAAAATTGCCAGCGGACAATACTGTTCTCCGCTTTGCGCAGGTCCTTGGAAATTAAATGTTAATATTTTAGTTTATTTTGAAAAGAGATAGAGAGAAACGTTAGCAGTATTAGTAACAAGTAACAGAAAAACGGTACGGTCAAGTACTTTGAAGACCACATAACAATTGTGTAATCTGTAATAAAAATGCTAATTTAGTTTTTAGTTGGAATATGTTATATATATATATATATATATATATACATATATATATAGCGGTGTATATATATATATATATATACACACACTTATAAACACATACACTACAATTCAAAAGTTTGGGGTCGCTTAGAAAGCAAATTGTATCCATTAATGGATCAGGAATCCAGCGCAGACGGGGTTAATGTTGTAAATGACTATTGTAGGTGGAAATGGCTGCTTTTTTATGAAATCTCTTTATAGGCATACAGAGCCCCTTTATCACTCCCATCACTCCTGTGTTCCAATGGCCCTTTATCACTCCCATCACTCCTTTATCACTCCCATCACTCCTTTATCACTCCCATCACTCCTGTGTTCCAATGGCACGTTGTGTTCGCTGATCCAAGTTTACGTTTAAAAGGATAATTGATCGTTAGAAACCCTTTTGCAATTATGTTACAGCCAGAAATGTCCTGGTTTTCCATGAAAAAAAAGCTAAGTGACCCCAAACTTTTGAACAGTAGTTTATATACATTAACTCATTACTTCCCGGGGATCAAACACTGAAAATTAGACAGATACTTAGATTAAATTGTTAAGGAGATCGCAGTAGCGCCGATGAACATTAACGGTTAACAATCATTTTAACAGCCGTGTGTAGAACGCATTCCCAAATTCTTCACATATTTAAATCCTAAAAACCAAGATTAATAAATAAGTCGCATCGACCATAAAAATAATGTTGACAGGGAAACCGAACAAGATGCTTTTGCCAAGACGTGGCTGAGCGGAATGACAGATTGCATTAGCTTCGGGTATTCAGATCTAAATTAACGTATAATTTTTCACAAAACAACACAAAGGGTAACGTAAGATGTCTAAGCGTTTGCTTTCTGAAGATATAATCCTCGCGTTTAAAATAAATATACAGGGCTGAAACGTTACAAAAAGACATATCCTTCCTCTTCTAGAAGGACTTGACCCTTTTCTAAAAGCCAAAAACCAAACACGCCCGGAGCGTTTGTCGGTGACCCCTGAATTGTTTGCCGTGGCTTTGTGAGAAATCAAGCGATGTCCTACAAGCAACCTCAGATAATTTTATAAAAAAATCAATCAGCTGTTGTTATCGTCAGCTTCCTACAAGAAAATAAACACGGCTAATTCCGTGGAACGGAGCCACAATCCTCGATTCCTACTCCGCAGAAACAGAAACGTTGAATTTGACGGCCGGTGAGAACCGTTCAGCCATTTAGTCTACCTGCTACTCCTGCTTTAAAGACTTTCGTCTTGTCTTAGACTTTTAATTTACCGAGATGAATTCAGGCTCCTGAATGACACCAAGAACTAAGGAAGGTCTGACTCTATACAAAACGTAAAACGGGCAGACTAGATGGGCCAAAAGGGTCTGATCTTCTATATTAAATCCCAAAAGTCAATTAACCTCTACCACTTCTGCTGGGAAGTTGTTCCACTTATCTACCACCTCCTGCATCCTAAAGTTTCTGACCATCTAGTATCAACCCATAATAAAACGACATAGGTTTATTTAATTTTTATTCATTTTTTTTTAAAAAAAGACATCAGATATCTGAAGAATCGAAAAGCCTGTGACCTGCACCTCCCCCGCTAAAAGCAAATAGTGTCCCCTCTAAGATGAATAGTCAACTAAAAAAGCATTCTAAAAACTCAAGTAGTTCTCCTCATTATTCCCAACAGTTTATAATGACTATAATATATATAATAATAATAATCTATATATTATATCATAATAATATATAATATATAATAATATAATATATAAATATAATAATATAATATATATTAATATAATATAATAATATATAATATAATAATATATAATATAATAATATATATTATATTAATATAATAATATATTAATATAATAATATATAATAATATAATATATAAATATAATAATATGTAATATATTAATATAATAATATATACTATATCAATATAATAATATATGATATATTAATATAATAATATATTAAATAATTGAATATATTTATATAAATTATAGTATGTGCATCACGGATGGGCTGTTCGCCACAGAAGAAATAAAAAAAATGGACGGGGTTAATTCTTTTTTTAATTCTCCCTATTATTCTATATTTTGACAGCATACTATATAACAATTACTGATTACGCGTTAAAAAAAAACAAACGAATGGTATGCTCATCAATTAAAATCAGCGATAACACGGGGTTGTCTTTGCGATCTTTGTACATTATTGGAATGGCGTTAACTAGATTATGGATTTCCGCAGCAAATTGGAAACCTGCTTAACATATTTTAAATGGGGGAAACAATGATTAAATAACGGAGAGATCCGGAGCCAGTTAAGCAAATGTGTCACTGTATCACCACTCCAGTACATCTTGCTAAATTAGATTTCTTCATGAATCGTTAGTTATGACACAAAATGCTTTAGTAAACATTGGAATATGTTTCATAATGCGTGCTAATTAGGAGAGGGAGAAGCTTGTAAAAAAAAAAAAAAAATGAAGCTGGGAATTGGCATCGAAAACGTGGCCGAGATTATCTCTTCCCACAATAAACGAGCGATTGTTCTCCGTATATCAATAAATAGAACGCTAGTGAGAACTGCCTGTAATTGTGAAAATATGGATGCCCCATGTGACGAACCCGTTTCTGGAGCGTTTCTTTAGCTAATTGATTCAAATTATAGAGCGAAGAGATTAGATACACTGTTACACTTTATGGACAAAAGTATTGGGAATCCTGACCATTCATCCAGTAGAGCGTTTGTGAGGTGAGGCACTGATGTTGGACGAGACGCCCGGCTCACAATCTCCATTCCAGCTCATCCCAAAGGTGTTGGATGGGGTTGCGGCCGGTCAAGTTCTTCCACCCCAAACTCATCCAGCCATGTCTTTATGGAGCTGGCTTTGTGCACCACTATATGGACAAAAGTATTGGGACACACCTCTTAATTATAATCATGGCCCTATATATATATATATATATATATATATATATATATATATATATATATATATATATATAGGACCTTTTCAGGCTTCCTGGAGAACTTCTGGGAGGAATGGTTTAGTGTAGGTGGAGCTAGCCAGCCATAGGGGGGCTAGTCCCAGAGAGTACTGAGGTAAATACTATTTATGCCCAGAAAAAGAGCAAAGTGACCCGGAGACTCCAGGTCAAACCTGCAGAGTTATCAGCTATGTATATATATATATATATATATATATATATATATATATATATCTACATACTGTAGGTGTAACGTTCCCCTGTATAAGGGCTCATGTGCCTGTATATAGGAGCAGATGCCTATATTTCACTTACTTAAGTGTGGATTGATTAGATTATAAAGAAAAAGTTAAGTAAAAAAGGCACAATTTGCAGAGAACGCTTTGATGAAAGTGGAGCACATTGAACGCTTGGTTAATATGGGGTTAAAGGTGTATTATGTCAATGCTAGTGTAGACAATAAGATGTTTTTTTAAAGACAGAATCACTGTAACTGTTGATTATTTGATTAAAAAATAATAATTCCATGGCCATATCCATTTAAGCTTAAAAGTAGTGTGGAACTTTCAGGACTGAAAGGGTTAAAGCCGCATTAATGAAACTGCAGGGCAGGTATATTCTTGTATTGTATATAAATAAGTCTTTCATTCAACGTGACATTCTTTGAGTTTAATTATGAAACTTCGAGGGGAACGACTAACTTCTGGGATGGGAAGAGTTAAAGGTTTATGAATGTAATTATTTATGAGTGTTGTATAGTATTATGTGACTCTATCATTAAGGAGCCGCTGACATTTTAAACACCTTTGGTTTCTCCTGATGTTAAAAACATTAGCAATTCCCATGGAATACCGAGAAAGCAGCCTGTGCTTCGGAAATTATAAGATGCTTTCCCAACCAGCACATGGTGGTAAATCAGGACTTCCCCACGGGAAACAGGGTACATGGTGGGTATGTCTGCAGCTGCTGATAATGATATGTAACTCAGAAAAAAATGTTTTGTGAAAACATCTTTGGCAATTATATCTTCTTTTAAACGAGAAGAGAACCCTACTAGCAAGATGAGTCTTCAGTGAAGCTGTAGTAAGATGTCTGAATTGTTATTATTATTTTTATTATTATTTTGTTATTATTATTACTATTATTTTTGTTGTTATTTGTATTTTTTTTATTGTTATTATTATTTTTGTTGTTTTTGGTATTAGTATTATTATTTTTATTATTATTATTTTTGTTGGTATTATTTATTATTATTATTATTTTATTATTGTTATTATTATTTTTGTTGTTTTTGGTATTAGTATTATTATTTTTATTATTATTATTATTTTTGTTGGTATTATTTATTATTATTATTATTATTTTATTATTTTATTATTATTTTTGTTGTTTTTGGTATTAGTATTATTATTTTTATTATTATTATTTCTGTTATTATTTTTGTTAGTATTATTTTTATTATTATTATTTCTGTTATTATTTTTGTTGGTATTATTTATTTTTTTTATTATTATTATTATTATTATTATTGTTATTTTATTATTATTATTATTGTTATTATAGAGCCTCACACAGGCAGATCCATCGGACACGCTTTGCACTTTCCAAGCAGCAGGTGATTTTTTATTCCTTTTGAAAATGTTCCAGGATTTTTCTCAATGTTGCAGGTGCAATCCTCAGAAACAATGGGACAACGTGATGAATAAATAACAGCACCCAGGGGAGGGCTGGCAAGGCAAGCATGGGGGGGGATCCCATGGGTTGCTTTGATTTTATTATTTTGGGCCACCACCTTAATGTTTTCATGTGTGTTTTACATGCAGTTCCACAAACAGCCAGCAGGGATGGAGAGTAACAAAGACATCGGGAAGCATTACATCATAACGGGTTCCTTTCTGTGCTCTTTTTATGGGTTTACTGTGTATCCGATCGTTTGGTGTAAATGTGGGCAGATTAAGCATTGGGCCATTAGCCTGGCTAGGCTGGACTTGCCCTATGGGCCAAAAGCTTTTTAGCTGATTTTTTATATAATATCTTCATAGGCGCACAGAGCCCCTTTATCACTCCCATCACTCCTTTATCACTCCCATCACTCCTGTGTTCCAATGGCCCTTTATCACTCCCATCACTCCTTTATCACTCCCATCACTCCTGTGTTCCAATGGCCCTTTATCACTCCCATCACTCCTGTGTTCCAATGGCCCTTTATCACTCCCATCACTCCTGTGTTCCGATGGCACGTTGTGTTCGCTGATCCAAGTTTAAGTTTAAAAGGCTAATTGATCGTTAGAAAACTCTGTTGCACTTATGTTACAGCTAGAAAACAGTTGAGTGACCCCAAAGTTTTGCACAATACCATTTTTAATACAAAATACCGGTACAATTTTTCTTTCTAGTAGTAATGATTTGAAATGATGTGATTGAAATGTTGGTTCTATTTCTTTACTTTGATTATTTATTTTGCATATATATAAATGCGTTAGTGATTAGTTTACTTTTTTATTTCTCTTTCTCTGGGGGTCATTCATGTTAATATATCAGACCCTAAGAGATTTCAAAGGTATCTGGATACTGGATATTAGGAAGTTTATTCTTTCACACAAGGGACGGTTTATATGACAGGGCGTGATGTCTTTAACACTCTAAAGTAAATTTATTTATTTTTTTAACTTTTTTATCGTTATAATATTTGTTATGTGCCACTGAAAGGGCTAAACTATTGCAAAATATGTGAAAATATATATTTTTTACAATACATAGAAACCCTTCCTAGAAATAATTCTTTAATCAAGTTAAAGGCCAAATACATCTTTTTTTTTTTCCTGGGAACACCTAATTGTCATGTGAAACACAAACAATCAGCGATACGTTTTTACCACAGGAACCAAAGAAGCTTCTTAAAAAACTTTCTTTGTTTTAGGCATTTAAACATTCCGGGGTTAAAAAGAATAGGTCCGACCTGCTACGGTTTATTTGCTTAACATGGTAGGAGGTTCGGTTATTGTCGTGCCTTAGTGGGACGGAACCTTTAATAACATCCCAACAATGATATTTATCTGTAGATTTTAAAGGAAAGCAATCGGAGCCGAACCTTTAACGTGCAGCAGTGTGAGCAGACTGGTCTTCGTATCTAGAAGTAGCGTATGACCGGTATCCACTGTGACTTTGTCGCCATCTAATGGTGGATGACCAGAAGGCCAGCTGGAATTCTCGGACCACAGACTGCAGAAACATAACCCGATTATACCCTGGAAAAAAGAAAAAAAGAAAAAAATGGACAAAAGGAACGTAATATAATAAATGTTTTAACCCTTCAACTATTAGGGGCATAAATCATACACTAAATAATAAAAACATATCAGTAAAATATATTCAATATAGTTGGAAGTTTTAATAATGATAAGTAACCGAAAAAAGTTATCAACCTTCCGTGATGGGCTGATTGAAGACTGACCTCTGCTTTTGAATGAATGTTTAGTAATTGTAATTTAACCCTTTGTTCCTTGATTTATTAAGGAAAGCGATCATGTGCAGCTCTCGAGCAGGACCCTCTTTTGTATAGACTCTGTATAGGTACTGTAAGAGGTGCTGCGTAGATTAATAATTATCATAATAACAATAATACATAGAAGCAAAGTGTTTTAGCCAAATGATTATGGATTTGGTCTTGAAGAGATCTGCCGTCCCCTCCACGAGCGCCATCCTTGCTGCAGAGCGCTGGGATATGACATCATAAAGCACCTTGTGTCAGAAGAGGGTCCCAGTTAAGAGATATCATTCGCTGTTTTTTGCTAATTTTTTATTTATTTTTTTGAAAACCAAAACATCATCTTAACCAAAACTTTTAGATTTTCTATTCTTTTAATGCTTAGCATATATAAATTAGGATGAATGTTCAAACCATATTTACAACATTGTCTTGTAACCAGAGATTATGAACGGGCATGCTTCCTGCCCCCCCTCATTAAATATAATTTCCAGATTGATGAAGAATGGGTGATCTACTATATGTATATTTTAGATATTATACACAGTATAGGTGCGATCCTGATGGAATTAGACTGGGAATAGCACACAAGGAGCCTCTCCATGCGCAAGAGGCTGCCTGTATCACAACTTCATACCTCCTAACATTTCAAGGGGCCAAAGACGGATGCTTTCGTTTTAATGGGCGTGGTTAGAGGTGTGGCTAGAGGCGTGGCTAGGGCTTTATCAAGACGTTTTATATGCTGTTGGGACCTATTGATGGTTATTTATAAAAAGTGCCTAGAAAAAGAGGGGGCATTAGGGGAGGAAAGAGGGGCATCAGGGCCCAAAGAAGGACTGTACCTTCTGAAGAGGGACACTTGGGAGGTATGTAGCCACCAAGGCCGCTCTTTACTCATCTGGTACAATTTTAGTCTTTATTGTAGTGTCCCCAAAACCCAGGTCGCAGGAGGTAGTAAGCAATCATATGAAATAATGGGGGAAATGTGTAAATACTATAGTTATAGAAAAAAAAAATAAACGCGAACCAATTCTCCAACCTGACCCACCTCGGCACAGACCCCACCCCAACCCGCGCCTTGGCCATAACCCTCGATTTGGACACCTGAAATGTTGGGAGTGCTATCTAGATTTCCTAGAGTTAGCGTAGAATGCCCACTATGTGCTTAAAACACAAAGACCTCCAACAGTATTCTTCATACTTTCCAAGTTTGTAAAACTGTGCAATACTGGCATTTTTATGAAGTCCTTGAGAAATAATTACTATTTTTGGTTAGCACTGATCTCTCAAACGGGGAGCTCACATGAAATGTCAGTCTCACGCATCTCCAAGGTGCACGGCCTCTGACAGGGCCGACTTCATTTACTTATTCTTTTCAACGCTCAGGGGGGCAGCCAATGCAAAAAAAAAAGCAAATATTTTAGAATTGTTTTTATTTCTGAATCCCCAAGGCTCAGTGCTTCGGTGCGAACAAAGAAAACAAAAGGTGAACAGTAACAAAGTGTCCATTGAGGTTCACGATGAGCACCGGTTCTCCGAGTCAGAGGTTGGACTCCCCAAAGTCCTTCTCTCCTTGGTCTGCAGGAGGGTTGGATCTTCTTGGTCCTTTTATGCAGACTGGAGTTGTCTGGGGAAAGGGGGGCATCCAAAGGGGACCACATTATCCCCCACCAAAAATGCCAAATCTCACAGAGATCCGACTTCACCATGATCAGTTTGATAATTCAAAGATCAGTTTAATCGGAATAAAATATTTCAATAAAAACATAATGGTCGCACGCGCACAACGCCGAAACAGACAAAATATAGAAAATTATGGAACCGCACTTTTTTGGTTTGCATCATAAAAAAATCAGTCAACAAGCTTAAAAAATGCTGAGACTTGTGAATAAAAAATGCCAGGAAGTGATATTTTTTGCATTTTTTTGCAGTTGTAAGTGCCGTGTACATCACCTGCTTGGCCAGCAGATGGCGCCATTGATGATGTGCCTACATGTTCAGTGTAATAAAATACACTGATTATTAATGTAATAAAGTAGTTATAGTTCTGTAAATAAATCAGTTAAGTGTCAACTGATCAGATTTACCAGAATCCTGTATTTTCCATATAGAATTTATATTCTAAATTCTACATTGTGCAGAAACACATGTTCTGCGAAATAAAATACACTTATGTCAATATGGACACGTCGGTCTCTATCATACCTGCTGTTTTAGATTCAAGCATAACGTAGGTGCATGAGCTGAGTGTTCTTATCTCAGAAATATTCATTACCGGATAGGAACAACTCCAGCCGAGCTCTGTGCAGTGGGGGGGCTTCTGTTACTTTTGACCCACAATAAGCATATTGAATCGGTCTCCTTCACTATGCAGTCAACGGCTTCCACAAACACCCAATATTCTCTTAGTGAAATAGCTATAGCCAGTATATTCACAAAACTGCATGCGCTGCCACTGTGAAACTGCCACAGAAGGCCTTTTTGGTGTGGGGTGGGGTTGTTTTGTGCTTTTTGGACACCGTCCTTGAAGATTTCCACCAGAACATCCAGCTCTCCTTTGGTTTTCACCAGATAGGGAGGAGAGGAAGGGGTCCCAGAAGAAGAAGAAGTTTCCATTCCAGTGTGGCCCTACTATTTGGAGCACCTAGTTCATTCTCTTCACATCAGATGGTGGATAGCCGCGGTGGACCTTTTGACTCCTATATCCTATTGAGGACTTCAGGCCTCCTCAAGAGAGTTGGGGTAAATTTGTTGGGGGGGGGGACCTGAAGGACCCGATAAATCACATCTGATTAAAAAATCTGGAGAGTTCCTGTGAATGTGTTTACCTTACTTCTAGACACATCTTAGACGCTGACTGTCACAATCTAAAGACTTCCTATCCTTAAGAACAAGAACAAGCGCTTACTGAAGCGGCACAGAAGACTCAGAAATAGCGAGAAATTATGAACTGTTAGGTGGCATTTTGCTAAATGTAATTGGTATCATTTTTCACCGGCACATCTGCCAAATGCTCTTTTTATAGGGAAATTTCTCTTTTAAAGTGTCTTCCTCGTACCAAGCTTGATATTATTCTTTGATTGTCTTCTTTATTGGTTCCAAGTATCAAACTCATAAAAAAAAAAACCGTTGCAACTTATTAAACATATTAACGTGATGATCCACCTAAAAAAATACACATAAGCAGTTTTCATACCTGCTTCCATAGGGTCGTAGATGCTAATGGGGTCTTAGCCCCAGTTATCCTTTAAAGTGCATGAAGTTGGCAAGGAGTAGATGGGACAACCTGGACATGGAGCGGCCATGGCCAAACAGTGCTCTCCTGAACTAAGACTGAGCATACTGACCTGGAGAAGTAGCACTTCATCCGACGACTCCATGTCAAACCCAACAAGTTTCCAGCTATGCTAATTTCTCATGGGAGAACAAAACCATTAGGAGAAGACCTTGGCCAAATTCATGTTCCAGGTGCCTCTGCCCTGGGGTTATAAGGAGCTTCTCCTCTTCCGAGGAAGTGGCTTTGTGAAGGATCAGGGCTCGCCATGAAGGAGGGTTTGCCTAACTGCTCCAGGGGTGTGGATGAAGGGGGCTACTAGCCCTATATGATATTGAATGGGTTGGAATTGGGAGAAGAATCGAGCGGGTGGTGGACATGGCGAAACGCTGCTCCACAACCTCGTAAAAAGAGGAGAGTGACCTGGAGATTTGGGGAGAAGACCCCAGGTCAAACCCAGAGAGTTTCTGCGTTTATCCACCGTGCTTTACCATAAAAACAAAATGATCTCTCTTTGGCCACTTGGACTACTGGGAGCTATGTTTTTCCCATGTAAGGTACCCCCTATTTAGATTATAAGCAGGGACCTCTCCACCTGTGAATGTGACGCCCTACTTCTTATGTCCTCTTTCCATATCGGACAGTGCTGGAGAATACGTTGGCACTATATAAATCAAATAATAATAACATTATTCAGGACAAGTCCCAGGAAGTTCAGGGATGATGGCAGGTATGCACTGGTACAAAAATATAGAAGTTAATGGTCTGTTGTAGTGTTAATGGTTTCATGGTAGTTACCCAAAAAGCCGTATTGGGCTTTCAGAAACTGAACATTACTACTTGGATATTTAATTTACTGAAATTATCTACAACTCAACATAAACTCAGCAACTGGACGTGATAAGAGCCCAGCTCGGGAACTTCGGCTGACATGACAGTTGTTTGCAGTTAAATATGCAATGGAGATTAATTAAAATACTATATATATATATATATATATATATATATATATAATTTTTTTTAATAAAAATACTCTTTTCCATATAACTGAACATTTCCAGTGTATTGAAAATGACGATAGCCCCCCCCTACGGAAGTGGCCCTGTACACCTGCCTCGGAAAGGTTAAGTAATAATGATTAAGGCTGCGACTTGTCTCCACGAGAATTCATTCCTTGCTTGACTGGCAACAAGCTGGGTTTGCGTCGCGAGCAAAAAAAAACCGCTATGGTAACACTCACGGGGTAGCACTTATACGGCGATGACAGATTGCCATTTAACCGGCTAATACAAAATAAGTGTTTCTGTTCGGATTTCCAAAGTATGACAAGGTTAACATTTCATGTGATGGAATGCGATGTATATTTCTCCCGTCTTAAGGACCTGTGACTCCAAACACTTCATTTCAATGATGGAATGTGTGGTCTACGCTGTCTCGCGCTCTGTTCCAAACCTCACATGTACATTAATATCAGGAAAAGAGGGGCCCTTTTATTTTTATAACAAAATACATTGTGAATTATTTTTTAATTTTTTTTTTTTTTTTGGTTTTCCTGCCATCTGCTCTAATTATTCCTAACGCTCGGCCACCATCTTCTTACAACAATGAAAATAATTACGTCCTCGAGGGCAAATAAAAAAAAAGAGAGATACAGGGATAAACAAAAGTTAATTACATTCTGCTCTCAGGGAAACAAGCAACCTTCCTAATAACAAAGCAATTAGCTGGGTAGGGGCATCACTTACAGTTAAAAAAACCCCTGATTTTCTTGACTTTTTATTGTAAAAAAAATATTTCTTGAGATGATTTCTGCATTACTTTTTGTTGCCTTTAGAATGGTAGCGTATTTTAGAAGCAGTGTATTAAACTCATAGAATTTCCAAATTTTTCACTTTAATTAAAAAAAAAAATCAAGAAACTTTCAAATTCCGAAATTATATTGTACAGTATTTGCTTGGATATAAGACAGGGTTTTAAGACCCCCTGGTCTTATATTCAAGGTTGTCTTATAATCCCACCTCAAATAGAGGTCTGACTATAAGACTGAGATCCAGATCCCCCGCAGCGCTGCAGGGAACCTGGATCCTCCCCTCTGGCAGCCGGTGAACGTCTGTGCGATGCGCGTAGACATCCTCCTCTGCTGACTGGCGTGACATGACCTTCCGGTGCTCCAGCTTAGAAGCCCCGGCAGGAGTATCAAGCAGAACCAGAGGTTGTCTACGAGCATCTTGCAGATGTTCACCGGCTGCCCCAACTAGACACCAGGGAGTCTGGAGCACAGGAGACAAGTCTGGTGATGCATTGGTAAGTCTGGGGGGGCAGAGTGGCATATCTGGGGCAGAGTGGCATATAGGAGGGTATAAGGCATATCTGGGGGGCAGAGTGGCATATAGGGGGGTATAAGGCATTTCTGGGGCAAAGTGGCATATAGGGGGTATAAGGCATATCTGGGGGCAAAGCGGCAAGCCTGGGGCAGATGTGCATAACTAGGGGGCAGGTTCGGAAATAAAACATAAGAAATGCACTTTTCTCAATCATAGTTTTTATTAAATTTTTAAACAAGTTTACATGTGAATTAATGTTTACTAGTAAAACATTTTTTCTATATGGTCTTATTCTGGCTGAGTTCTGTCAGAGGGCATCTGCCCATGATTATATACAGGCAGTAGGGGGCACATGCGGTGCACTCTTCCCCCTAGTTAAATTAACCCTGTCATGATCAATCATCTAACCTGCTACATTCAACGTGCCATGACATTAGGATGAGGATAAAACTTATCAGGAAAGACTAACGGATCTCAATATGTCCGACTTGGAGGAGAGGAGAGGAGAGAGAGGGGGATGGGATAGAAACATTTAAATACTTTAATTGATTTAACAAAGTACAGGAGGGAAGTTTATTTCAAAGGAGGAGAAATGCTAGAATAGGAGGTCATAATCTAACGCTAGAGAGTCAGAGGCTTAGATGGAATGTAAGGAGGAAAGTGGTAGATAAGTGGAACAGCCTCCCAACAGAAGTGGTAGAGGTTAATAGAGTAAGGGAATTTAAACATGCATGGGACAGGCATATGGCTCCTAAATCTAAGATTTCGTTTTCTGGCTGATTACTAATACATATTCTACAGTTGTATGTGTTTTCTGTGAATACACATTCATTGGCAAATAGTTCCACAATAAAATATTCTATGTTAACAAGAATGGCACACAAAAAATCCCAAGGTAGCATAAAGCATTGGGGACCCTATTCTGTCAGGGACCACGGAAGAGAGTTACATTTCCAATGACTTAAATGTAAGCAGACAATCAGAGTGTCAGAAAAAGTGTCGCGGGGTGCTGGGGTGTATGGTCAGTGGCATTAATAGCAGGAAGAAGGAGGAGGTTCTGATACTTTACAGTCAGACCTCACCTAGAGTGTTGCGTACAGTTCTAGAGACCCCGTCATCCGAACGATATTGGGTTCAGAGGACGGCATCTAAAATAGTGAATGGTTTGCACCATAAAAATGATCAGGAAAGGCTACAGGATCTTAATATGTCCGGCTTGGAGGAAAGAAGGGGGGGGGAATGCAATAGAAACATTCAAATAGTTAAAGGGATTTAATAACGTACAGGAGGAAAATTTATTTGGATGAAGGAGAAATGCTAGAACAAGAGGTCATAATCTAAAACTAGAGGGCCAGAGGCTTACATGTAATGTTAGGGAGTTCTTACTTACTGAGAGAGTAGTAGATAGTTGGAACAGTCTTCCAGCACACGTGGTAGAGGCAAATACAGCGAGGGAATCTAAATATGCATGACATTGACATTACGCTATTCTCACTATGGGACCAGTTAGTCCAAGGAGTGATTGGGATTTTTTACATCAGGAAAAATGGGCAGACTAGATGGGACCGAATGTTTTTTTTCTGCCGTCAAATGTTTTATGTTATTACAATTACTGTCCATGCTCTCGGGACGAGTTTAGAGGCTCAAATTATTACCGCTGCTTACTCTGTCGACTTTTTTGTGTGTTCCCAGCTTATAGTATATTTATATTCCAATTCTAAAGAATAAAATGATTATATTTGTGTTAGATATTGGGATAGAAATGAAACTATATGCATGGGTGTTATGCTTATGGAGGTGCCTGCGAATGAGGTCATAAATAATAATAGCACATCATTTAGCATGGGGGTAGCTCAGTGCCTTTATTTTTTATGCTACAGTCCATGGGTGAACATGGAAGCGGTTTATCCGTCAATGGTATTCATTAAGCTGCATATGTGCAGGGTGTTGATGACAGCATTCTATGGTCGGTTAAATTTCATTAGACAAGCATTGTGGATTCTAGAACAAGTTTTTATGATCTGGAACATGGATGTAATAATGTATCCATTTAACTAGCGCTAATGCTCTGCTCACCCCATTGCATCTTTGACAAAATCTTGGCAATTAGAATGTGAACTATATGTGGATTCTCTGAGTATGTTGCAAAAGATCTGTGCAATTGGTAAATGCATTAGGCCTTCAACCCAACCCACCCAGACTTTTCCCAAGCAGAAGTGGTGGAGGTTGACACATAGAGGCCTGGGATAGACATAAGAGGATCCTTAAGACCAAGGACAGCAGAGAAAAAAATGGTCAGACTAGGTGGACCAAATGGCTTTGATCACCAATCTAATTCTTTGTATCTCTGTGTTCTAGAAGACAACTTATCCAGGGTACAGGGAGTTACTAAAGTTCTAATAATGCCCAGGGACAGATCTCCCCAACCGGCCCATATACTCCATGCAGACACTCCATGTATGTAGATAGATAGATAGATAGATAGATAGATAGATAGATAGATAGATAGATTGATTTCAGGTTTACACATACTTAGAGGGCTGCTTCATGATGCCACCTCAAGCTCCATCCACAGAATAACTCATCTTCTCCCCTTCTAGCACACACAGTACCTGTACTCATCAGGCCAGATGACAGCAGGGACATAAGCCTGGTTGTTGGGACTGTCTGGCAAACTAGGAAGTGTTCGCAGCTATGAGTCTCATACACATTGCCGCTTGTATTTACAACATCATTGGTACAGATGTTTATAATTAAAATTGAAAAAACATCAATGGAGCATATTTATATAATATATAATATATATTATATATTATATAATATATACATATATTTACATTGTATATAATATATATCTATATATATATATTTATATTATATATAATATATAATATATTTATAGTATATCATATATATATATATATATTATATATAATATATTTATATAAATATATATATATATATATATATATTGATCCAATGAATACAATTGTACCAAATTCAACACCATAACAAAAAGAATAATATTCAGCTTCAACGAATACCTAGACAATTGCATCCTCAATGTTACCAACAACCTTCACGACAAAGATATTGATCTGTTGCTAATAAATTATCATTTTAATGTGACCTCCGGTGCTTATTCTATCGGTTTGTGTGCCTTCTGCCCGCGCCGGCGATACGCATTGCTAAAAACACTCAGCTCCTGCAAAAACTGGGCAAGCAGCAGTCATACACATCAAAGATGAGCCGGCTCGGTGAGAATCCCTTGGTTACAATACACAGGATTTGGATTGCGCAGCTGATACTAAATCAATGAGCAGCCTCAGCCTTCGGGCAACCCTGCTACAGCTTCTCAATTACTCCGCGCCGCCTCGCTGTGACAATATCACCTGCCAAGCAGCACCATTATTTCACTTTTCATGCATCGCCGCATCAAGACTGGATCTTAGCTGAAAGTAATGTTTGAAATTATAGGAGAAAATGAAAGGCGCATCCAGATCCCCCTTCAAAACCTAGCATTTACATAAGATGCTCTGAAGCCGACCCGAAGGGACAGTACAATCGATCCAGTACAAAAACAGAGATAAATAGATACTAAACACTCCAAACAAACCCCTCTGTTAAAGGCGGCAGCGGTGCATTTATATATTTGTTCTGCTTCATTCTGGTTTTTTTTGTTAAGTTAACATGTCTGGGTATTTATGTGTTTTTTTACGCAAGCTCTGTTGGGTTATCCATGACTTAGCTGAATAGACGGCTGAATCTGGGCATATCTTTCTCCCCAGAGTTTGCTTTTTTGCCCTTTTGCCTGTATTGTATGTATAAACATATCTGGGGGCGTCTCATACACATAAATGGGAACGTCCCAGATATCTCTCTTTTTTTTCTGGGTGAGTGCCTTCTGTGGTGGCCATGACCAGCCCCAGAGAGCCTTTATTGAGAGGAACTGGGCAAGGAAAGAACGTAGAACATGGGTGGTACGCATGGCCACATGCCTCCAACCTGCCCAGAGAAAGTAGAAAACCGGAGTGAAGAAAGGCTATACCTGCAGACACGGGATAAAAACCCAGACAGTTCCCAGTATGTTCATACATAAGTCCAAGAAGAAGCTCAATTACTCATTTTTGTCCTGAGTGTGACTTTTATTCTCGTAGAGTGACTTCTGTCCACAGTACAGATAACTCCAAGTGCAAGAGTGATGGCCTACTTAGAGTTTTCTTATACATACGGCAACTCGACCATGCTTAAAGTAGAAAACCTGGCGAGATGATACAAATGCTGTTACCGGTCCCCTTGAAGTCAGTTGAGTTGCACTGAAAACCTCACGTTTCTGTGGTTGAGTTTGCAGTCAAGTTCACTTTAGCGAAGAGATGAGTGACTCAGGTACTTCAACCAACTGGGGCCAGAGGAACTCAATAGCCCACTTGACTCAACTCAACAGTTTTTGACTGGATGCTACTAAAAATTAGATAATGGCAGAATTGTTTCATCAAAGACACTTCTTTATAGAACACTGGGTTTTGATAGTTTTGTTTATAGGTCACCGATTTGCTATGATAAATACTTTGGGGAAATGCCAAATGCATAGCCTATGACAGGTATACCCCCACCAGACAACAGGAAACCAGAGGTATCTACCAGAGGACTAGCTCTTGGCAGAGAGGGGTGTCAGACCACCTCCAATCGTTTGAGCATCACGATATGACGATATATCATGGATCTTTGTACAATGACATTATAGAGACTGGCAGTGAGTACAAAATGTCACTCCCTTTAATGGCAGATGCCAAGTAGTGGCTCCTGTTTTATGTGAAGAGGAACAGAATATGAGATCGGGGTTGCTTTGCCAAAGGGTGCTGACCTTGGTCAGGCCAAAGGCAGCTCCCTCTGTAAATACATCACCAGCAATATCAACCCCACGACCCCCACCCCGAACAGTCTAGAAGAAGCACAGAACATGGAGTCCAGCCATCAACAGGAATGCATTACAGAGGTTCCATAGAATAGGTCCCTGAGTAAGTCTTTTGTAGTTTGAAGAAGTAAGGTACTCTGTCCTTTGTCTCACCCCGAATTCCCTTAAAGTCTGTTAGTTTGTATCAACAAGGTTTTGTGAAATGAAAAACACTTTACATTTAACAACGCATTGTTAAAGGGATGAGAGGCCATCCTTTCCTTAAAGGACATTTCATTCCTTCACAGTGGAAAACAATGAAGTTATTCTGCTTTGTCTACAAACCACCAATAACCAGGGATTTTACTTCAAATATCTTTACCCAACCAGTCATAAAACAATTGTTATCTGGAATAAAAAGGATCAGAATCCCCAAGTATAGTATTGCAGCATTGATGCCAAGGATTTGGCCATGCATCACCATTAGCTGGCCACAAAGACATCATAACAAGTTGATTATTCATTCATTTCAATCCTACAAATGACCTTATATTAATTAGTAGTAAGAAAAACCCTGGAGCTAAGGGGCTTGTAACCCAAGACCCCCAAAAAGTACAATGGCATTAATAATTCAGACAGTGAAATATTCACCCCCTGAGACACATTTTTCAACTAATCGAAGTAGTTCAAACCAAAAAAAAAAAAAAAAAGATTACTTTACAAATGAAGACATTAATTAAGAGGTCAAACCCCACATGTAGTTGTTTGGGCACAAATGCCAAAAGTATCATTTCAAAAGAGAAAAAATAGAATTACATTTCAGAATTTTTTTTTTAAGTTAATTTGTGTTTTAATTAAATGTAATTAGCATTATAAAATTCACCTTTAAATACAAACTTAAAATTTGACAGCTAATTTTCAAACTTTTTTTTTTTTATAAAACTATATGATTTGTATTTTTCCATAAAATATAAAAGACATACATAGGACACAACACTTTAATTGTGACATGACATCAGTAATCAATCTGATGTCTGGGGGGCCAGCGCTCCCAAGGAAATTTCAAGGTGGTCCTCCGGATTATATAAGGAGGTTAACAGTGACCGTAAATATGTTGAGAAGAATAGGAAACAGAGCCTGGGCAGGAGGAAACATTTTATTAACTAGAATTTATGCTGTTAATATCTGTGTTTTTGCATCTTGAATGAGGAGGTAAAACTTATCCAATTCTTTTGTACACAAAATGACTAGTTTGAGAAAAATTCTATTCTTCTTGCTTTCTAGACAGAGGCGATCTTTTTCTAGTTCCATAACTATATTTTATAAAGTTTATATATATATATTATATATTTTATACTATATATATATATATATATATATATATATATTTATATTATATCAGAGAATTCAAAGTACAAATGTCTCCATACTGTGCCCACATTAGTTATCCCAGTGTTGCCTTAATCCTTAATACTGGTATGTATTTTTTTTTCCCCTAAATCCTGTATTACTAATATATTATTTAAAGGTGAAAATCAACAAAATGTTTGTCTGGGACAATTTAAAGGCAGCTGAAACATTTAACTGTTTGAGTGCCAAGGTCATTTGTTATTTGGGCGGCCTGGCCTAATTTTGTAGATTTTGCTTCATTTGGATTTTAGAAGCCTTTAACACGCATAATAAATGTATCCAAAAGATGTGGCTGTGCCTATGTGTAGGTTGTCGTACAAAGCTCAAGCCATAGGGTAGCCATAGATGTGGTTAACTGCTATAATTATACAAAAGAAACAAAATATCCAGAGAATATACAGTATATAGGTAGATAGATATATAGATAGATAGATAGATAGATAGATAGATAGATAGATAGATAGATAGATAGATAGATAGATAGATAGATAAAAAAAATGGGTATATTTTTATATTTTAAAGTATTTATTTATTTATTGGGGGCCCTTATCAGTGGGGAGGAGTACCTGTTATGTTATAGTATCCTAACCCTGCATATACACAGGTTGACGGGATGATTCTTCCAGCATGCTGGTAAATTGATCTGGTTATATCTCAGCTGCCAGCATGCAACCCATCACATATTCTATTATTAAACACAAACTCAGCAAATTCAACATCCCTAGCAGAGGTTTATTAAATGCTACGGCTCTCAAAATACTTAACCTTGAACTCACACAGAGCTGCTGCTGGATGCCAATTAAGAATTGATGAACCCACCTGATTTTGCTTATGATTTAAGAGAAGTGATAGCTGTCAACTGTCTCAAGTTCCAAAGGCAATACACAGCACTGCGCTTACGTCCGGACTAGAACATGCTCCAGTGTGCAGACGTGGGACCCGATAAAGTTGTTAAGTATGCGATCTGCAGAGCAATGAATCAAAAGGTTTAACCCGAATGGAAGGATTAATCCTTTGCGTCCTAAAGTTGAAGGATAGGCAAAGTAAAATTACCCCAGACACTGGGGTATGTGTACATACTTCCTAATTAACCTCCCAATTCCCTCTGCTAGATCAACTAGACATACTTAGTATCTGTCCTATATTTCAAGGTCTTCTGTCCTCAAACAGGCCCTCGGTAACCAGGGCTCTCTGACATCCAGAAGCTGCGTAGCATCATCAGATAGCAGGATCTAAACTGCACTCAGTGTCCAAGCCAGACAGTAATCCCATTTCATGTCACCATCGTGGAGCCTTATCTCACACTCTGACGCCACACTATGAACCGATCTGATTTTCCACAGTAGCTAAAAATGTTTTATCTTCTTTATGTAGACATGTTTCTTCCTGATACGATACCTCCCAGGGGTCCCATTTAGAGCAGGACAGTTCCAGCTCCCAGACAGTAGGGATCATGAGATTGTTGGGGAAATCCTCTGATCCCGTGACATCCCAGGGAGCTGTACAATTGGTGGTGTTGCAGCAAATGCCTCCATCACAGCTCCCAGGTGGCCACCTTGTGATGCTCTGCAGCCAGAAGGTGGCTCTTTAGGTAAGGTGGGCAGGTGACCCTGCCTTAAGCCTCACCACTCCCACCAGTGGTCCTGCTCCTCTCTGCCTCCTGGCTGGATGACTCCTAATCACACTTGTGGCGGGTTATCCATGTGTAGGAGCAAGAGTACCCAAACACAGACTTTGTTGGGTGAGAAGTATTGCCCAACACCACAACCGAGAAGAAATTGACCCAGGAAAGCAGGGCTTCAAATCTGAAGAATTCCCAGGTATGCTCATAATCCTAGTTTTATGGCTTCTTTGCTAAACTGTGTGTGTGACAGTACCTGGATGTGTCATGGTGGAGCACACTGAATGCTGGTGCACCCGGTGGTCGCCTCTACCAGATCTGCCACACTTCATGCAGCGAGAGCCCCTTGGATCATCAGTAGACCAACAGTGCTAGTAATAAAACCATGTTACACCTTTTTAAGAAATACATACAATTCAGAAGAGGAAACATCCCAATAGGTTTCAACACATGGTTATATGCACAAAAGCAATAAAAGAACCATAGAAAGATTACCATATGTAGAACCCTTTTCCTTGGGCCTGCCATTCCTAAGGGTGTTTACATCCTTGCTGGCACTTTCAGGAGATCTTGCTGGCACTTTCAGGGGTAAAACTCTAGACTACCAGAGTATAGTGTACGTGGACACTAGTGTGTAGATATACAGAGCAAGCAAAACAATACACAATTCCTTAGCTATATGATTTGTGGGTATGCGTATTACAGTGAATCAAAAGGAACAGAGAAAACATATCTAAGAACCACCACAACACAATATAAATGGGAATATATATATATATAATATATATATATATATATTAATATATAGGTAACAATGTAATCATAATATCTGCCCTCTCCTGTAGGTGCTTCCAATAAAATGTTAATAATCCTAAAATCCGTCCCGTGGGGTTACGTTGATGCACTCACTGTTGGGGCCCTAGATGGAAGTAGCCATAGTCTGTGTCTAGATCACTATATAATGATAGGAGTCATGCTGTCCCACTATCTGTATAATGACAGGAGTTATAGTGTACCCTCGTCTGTGTCTGACTCACTAAATAATGATGGGAGTCGTAATGTACCTTGTCTGAGTCTGGATCACTATATATAATGATAGGAGTTATAGTGTACCCTCATCTGTGTCTGGCTCCCAGCAGACATAGTCTAACACAGTGAGGGATAGGCATATGGCTTCTGAATCTAAGACAAGACCAACAACTGATTATGGTTTGAGTCAGGGAATATAGACAGACCTGAATGATTCTTATCTGCCATCAGTTTCTGTGTTACTTTAAACAAGGTGTATTATTATATTCCTTTACTAATGTCAGATCTACAGTGGCACCTGCTGTCCCCAGGACAAATATTTCATAGGAAATATTCTGGATGATCCATGATCAGTCATGCATTTATTGTATGTAAACCTGTACTGTTCCTTCAAGATAAAAATAAAATAAGCAGATCCTGTAACTTTCAACAAAATGAAACATTATCCCTGAATCCTTGCAAATGTTCGAAATATTCAAACTTTTAATCCTGGACTGACAGATGCCTTATTGACTAAATAAATGAAATTAACCAGAGCAAAGTAATCAGGCATTTACAGTATAAATGTTTGAAAATGGCTATAGATTTCTTTTTATTCTATTTTGCCTGGATGCTAATAGAGTCAGTGAGAATCTCTATCATAATTAAAGCAGGCAATGAGTCGCAATAGGAAAATACATTGGAATCGCCCTTAAGGAAGCTGTGTGCGCTCCGAGTTACAATATTCTTGCAGACTTTGAATATTCAGACACACTTGACGTGAAAATCGTAGTTTTCTGTTCCTTTAGAAATATTCATCCCTTGTCCCTAAAGCAGTCCCATTTCGTAAATGAACTATATTCTCATTGCATCGACATTCTCCGGGGTTAATTGAATGAGATTAGATTTTTTTTTTCTTTGCCAATGAGAAATAGTTAGAAAAAATAATTTTAGCTTAAAAAATATGAAATAGTTAAATTTCACTCTGTAAACTAGCTTAAAAAAAAAATTAGAAATAAAAAAGTACAAAACTAAATAAATAGTTAATCTCTATAAAAATAATTGTACCTTAAAAATATGAAATAGTTTGTAAACTGTAGCTTAAAAAAATTAGAAATAAAAAAATAAAAAAATAAATAAATAAAATGAAAAAAATTCTTATTCGATGCCATGCACCGCGCAAAATTGCTATTTTTTTAAGCATGCTATTTATTTATATTTTATTTATATTTATATATATTTTTTCTTCTCCAAATCGAGCTCCCTTTTCTCATTTAGTCCAACAACGACTGTCCTCGTGTGAAATGACCTATTTTATTTTTTTTTTTCTTTATTTTTTTTTTTTTTGCCTGGGGGTCCCCTGCCCTCATGCCGGTAACTAGATAATACACTCTATCAAAGATTTTTAAGAAAATCATTGGGAAGGCAAAAGGTCTGATAGGTGCATCAATCCCAACCTGACAGAGCGAGGGGTCAACCATTTATCTCTGCACATCGCCTGTGGTTAGTGCAGAAGCCATTCTGACTCTCTGCATGTTTTTTAACAGCTTTTTCAGATGAAACTCTCCTATATCTTCTACAAGCTACTCCCTGGATCCCTCCTGTGCTAACATTCTATGCAGAAGGTTGATATGGATTAGTGTTCTTCCTGCGGGAGGTTGCCTTGTTGCATATTGACGGTCTCCCCAGAGTAATGCAGGAGTTAATGCATGTGTATCGGGCCACTTTTTTACTTTCATACTTAAATGGACACTCAAGCCGTCATATGCACTTTAATACATATGATAGCTGAGAGGTCCCTTAAAATGTATGCGGAATCCCCCTTGAAATGTAATAATCCAGAACCCTCTCCCCATATGCATTTGCCCCTTTTGTCAAGCCCTGGACATTGGTTAATTTAATCCAAAAAATGTTGTGAAAAAAGTTATTTTCGTAATTTCTGCTTAGAGTTAGTTACATAAAAATAACACAGAATATTTTAAGGAGCTTTTTTCAATATATAGGGCAACAACCTATCAGTGTCTGCTCTTGCGTCACATGATAATTAAGTGTTCCCAGCAAAACTTATAAATCAGGCAACATTTTGTATGATTAAAGAATTATTTCTTTAAGCATTCAGTAGTACTGAGTTACAAAACATTAAATTAAGCAGAGAAGACGGAATAGCACCTTTAAGGCATGTGATCTTTTAAACTTTAAAACTTTTTTAGAGTTGTCGCTAAATCATGCTTTATTCTTATTTTATAATTTTGAAGTACTCAAATAATAAGTAGCAGACTAACACTAAGTTCCTTTTGCTGTTTAATATATTTTTAATATAAATGGGAATTATTATTATTTATTACATTTTTTCTTTTTCTGATATAAATTATTTGACACTCAAAACAGAACAGACTTCAGGTTCTACTGTGAACTTCAGTTCTATTTTGCTATATATTAGACCTCCTAGTTTTTAAAGGATTCTTTTATTTTCTGTTTTGGTTCCTACTAAATGTGATGTTCAATAAAAATGTAGTTTTTTGAAGAAAATTCTCTTTGTGTAGCCAGTTTTTTGTATATATAAAAAAGATGCCGCTGGGCACATCAGGTGCGACCAAGCTTCGGGATTTACGTTGTTGAAAAAAACTCTTCAACACAATAATAGCAGCCACATCTCTTTGGATAAACCTGTCTGGGACTCGAATGCAGTCTCACAAATATCCCCCGAGATTAGTCTGTCTTAAATTGATGCTCTAGCCATCATATGCACTTTGTTTATAATAGCATATGGACCCCCTTGCAAATGCATTGAAGGAATCTGAAGAATCTCCTCATATTCATTTGCCCCATTCCACACCCACAAGCTTTTTTGGCTTCCAGGAGATCTCTGCTACAGCACCGTCTCTGCAAGACTTGTGGGGATGTCTAACGAGACAATTTATTTCACTAGGAGGGCTTTCCTGCCACTGATTGGGTGATTCAGCCCCTCTAACTGCCCCTTTGAAAGCTGCTAGCTGCAGGTAACAGATTGGATGATCTCTCACACTCAGGAAGTGACATCACATCCATATCCTGCATGTTGGATCAGTTTGCACAAAGCGATAAAGACACAGGGAAGCAGTTTGGGGACAAAGATGGCACAGACAGGCTGTTTGGGTGCTAAGATGGCACAGACAGACTGTTTAGGGGTGAAGATGGCACATAGAAGCAGTTTGGAGACAAGGTTGGCACTGACAAACTATTTGGGGGACAAAATTAGGACTGTGGGTCATGTTGCTTGGTGAAGTCGCAGGGGGGGGCAGAGCAAATTTTTGTACCGTGGTATCTGGTTAAGGCTTGGTCTCAGCTAGTAAGAAGGGTGGTATTAGGGTTTGGCTACTCAAATATCATGGGAGTTGTAGTTTTTTTTAGAACAGATGCTTCAGGAATTGTTATGAACAAATAAAATAAGCATTCAGAGATTGAGTTCTTGTCTATTATCACATTTAAACAGCACATTAAAGCTTTCACTTTTTAGTCACCTTTATCAAATTCGGGATTCTTCTGAACATCTGCCAAATTGTAACAAATAATGGTAACAGTAGCCTCTGGGTTTATTTGACTTTTTTTTTCTTAGATTCATAGTTCCGTTTCATTGCCTCTAAATCCATCTTGAAGTCTTGCAGTAGTTCTCAACGCCATTAATTAAAGCCTGCGCCTCAATGTTTGAAAGCAGCAACTGGCAGAGCACACAGACTGTACCGTATTATCATTACACATTTACTGGTGCGGAAAAAGACCCAGACTTTCCTCCCGAACCTCATTGAATTGTCTGTACAAAGTTCCAGCTTCATTTGTTAATTGCAAAAAATTAGTCGGGATCACAAAGTTACCAAGGACATCCACCGCGACCAGAAAGGGTAGTCGATGGTGGGGATCGACTTCCAGTGGAAGTAGTACTGGCAAATATAGTGAAGAAATTCAAGAAAGCTTGGGATGTGAATAAAGCTATCCTAAAGAATTAATAACTAAATGTGATTCAAAAAGGGCAAATGGGCCAGCTGGTTCCCTTCTGCTCTCACTATCTTTATACGTGGGGGGCAGGCCCGGACTGGGCCAAAAAAAATAGGCCCGGGCATTTAAGCCAGAGCAGCCCATTTTTATTTAAAACATCGGGTTTTTTTTTTTAACTTTATTTAACATCCTCCATGTTAAATAAAGTTAACAAATGTTTTAAAGTTAACTGATGTTTTAATTTAAGGCCAGTGCGGCCGTACACCCGTAAGGCCGGCCCTGGTGGGGGCTTCCCGGCCCCTTGGAGTGGCGGACCTGGTCGCAGTTGCGGCGGGCTTAAGGGTGCCCCTTATGCCCTGCGTTAATGAGGCCGCATAGGCCCAGTCAGTCCGGTCCTGACTGGGCCTATTTTAAGGTAGGAGCCTAGAGCTAGAGCTCCATCAGCCCCTAAGTCAATACGGCCCTGCCGCGGCCCGGCCCAACGGGGAAATGCCCGGTGTGCCCGATGGCCAGTCCGGGCCTGGTGGGGGGATTGTTTCATCAAGAGCTCTGTCCATGTAATACCCCAAATCAACCCATCGAGCCCACACAGTCACTACAGCCAACAGTTGGAATGGCTCGTTTTGGGCAAAACACAACAGAAACCCTAGATTTTGAGTTGTTCAGACTAAGATCAAACCAATTACCTTTTTCCGTGGCTATGCATTGGAAACACCCTTCATACCCACTAGCATTTCAAATAGCCGGGGAGGAACACTTTTGTGTTGCATTACTGAGACTTTTCCTTTCTGAAGATCCTTTCTGCAGCTTCTTTACACTTTCATGGGGCTTCTATTGCTGTAGAACACTGTGATGTGGCTCGTTTAAAACGATGGTCATTAGAGGAGGAAAGAGGAATTTGTATCCTAAAGAGGGACTCTACCTCCTAACAATGGTCAGCTTGGAGGTATGTCTCTTTAAAGGTCTGTGAATTTACCTTGTAATACATAAGCACAGTAAATTGTTCAAAGTAGACTCCTGCAGACAAGCAAAACAGCCTTCAATTTTCTGTGCCAGAGTAAATAACACTACAGAGATAGATATAACGGAGCCTCTGGCACACTACTTATTGCAGAGACAACAACTCACATTTTCAACATAATTTCTCTTTCAGGATATATTGGTGAAAGGAACATTAAACGTGTCCATTTATAAGGGATTTGAGTTCAAGAGGAGAGTGACTTAGAATTCAGTACTTGATATCAACCTTATGATTGTTTGACCTTAGCATGGCAGAACTTCACACGGACCAAGGGTAGGTTTGCCATGTCTTCCAGGAAAAAATATAATTCTCACATACGAATGGTTAAAATTCTGCCCCATGCAATGTGTAAGATGTATCAACTCAAAAGGGAACCAAAAAATCCTGCATACTGCAGAGTCCTTTATAACATGGCAGTGTCATCAAGCCTAACCCCATTGTTGACCCAGTCCATCAAGTCCAACCCCAGTGTTGACCCGGTCCATCAAGTCTAACCCCAGTGTTGACCCGGTCCATCAAGTCTAACCCCAGTGTTGACCCGGTCCATCAAGTCCAACCCCAGTTTTGACCCAGTCCATCAAGTACCACCTCAGTGTTGACCCAGTCCATCTAGTACAACACCAGTGTTGATCCGGAAAAAAGGCAGAAACCCCACAAATACGTGATTTCCAATTATGCTGCAAAATCAGAAAAAAATCCTTGTTGACTCCAAAATGGCCTCTGATTTCTCAATAAAATACATGATAACTAATCGTGTCATTGAACCCTGTATATTCTTCACCCACCCCATATTTATAGGTCTTAACTGAATTAGATAACGTCTGTGGGTATTGTAGCTACTGTAGAGAACCAATAAAAGATGTGGTCACCCTAGCATACGAGAAGCTGGTCAAGGACATCATCCCCATGTTCTCCTCTTTTAAAAGCCAGACAATGTCTACACCAGCTCACCCAGCTACAGTGGGCTGTTATATTAAATCCCCGCACACGGAGTTTAGAACATTGTTCACTGTGAATGCGCGAAACTTGGTTTTGCTTCAGTAGTCCAGGAAAGAGATGCTGAAACTAAGTAACGAAACTTTAACAGAGATACTGATCCCGACCAAAACTTCCCATAAAAAAAGAGAGACAAATATACTTAACCTGCAAACTCAGCATGTTTTAACACTACCCATCATTGTCACTCCCAATGACATCTCATTAGAAATTGAAGATGGACGCGGACAGGTAGTCTGTAACGCGTAGCTCTTCTCCCCTTCCCTCTTGGTATTATGACATATAGCTCTGAGTTAATTAAGTCCTTTGGGTATACACAATCAGTGCATTTTTGGTAGTAAGCTAAATTACATTACTTTTCAGGCTGATACAATGTGGCAGTGTAAAACTCTTTAAGATCCTTTCCCATTAATAAACTTAGCCTGTGCTCAAAGAATATATATATAGATAGGTATAATATATATATATATATATATTAAAAATAGCTAAAAAAACTAGTAATTTAATGAAACTACGAACCAGTTAATTGATTTGATAGACATTCCATACTTGCCATAATTCCATAATTTAATTTGGGTTAGTTATCATTTTAAATTTTTTTTTTATCATTTTAAAAACAAACACATTTGAACAAAGAATAACTACTTTAATGAGACTGTGTAATGGGTATTTTTGTTTTTTTTTATATTCCCCCAGTGCTAAAGTTTTCCCTGCCAATGCAGAATATTTTAGGGTACTTTTTTTTTCCATTCCTGATTTTTGATGCATCATTGGTTTTTATTCCAAACTTAATGTCAGGCGCATTAGGGTTGCTCCTTTTTTATTTGTGTAAACCCTACTGTTCTGAAAATATCACGCTACTTGCAGGCAATCTGTTGGAAGATGATGAAACAGATGCGTTATAAATAAACCCTGTGATTAATTGTGATAGCCTTGCTATGAACCATGTGTAGAGAGAGGGGGGTAATAAATAAAATGTATACTCCACTCTTTGTTCTCTTTGTGAATATTTGGAACCTGACATAAGAAGCTGGCTAGAAGGGATTTCCAGATTTGTAGACACCAAAATAGGGTACATAAAGCCCCAGGACTGGCCCTGGGTGGCAAACAGTCGCAGACTAGGGCACTGAGTTGGTACAGGGAATCACCAGTGCTGGATTAATCAGGGTCACTGTCTTGAACCTAGCCCAAGCATGGCCCCGGCCGCCCCAGGGCATACATTCAGGAGACCTTATACATTCAGTCAAAACTCAGGGTAGATTGTGCTGTTGGGCAGTCAGGTTCCCCAGTAAACCGCTGCTCGGTAAGGTCAGTTAGAAGGGCACTCTGTACCCAGTGCTGCGTGTCCTCCTGAGAAGAACGCCATGAGATGATGTCCCATCCTGGCATTTTGTAGAATGGATAGTCGCTACGGAGGTAAGTGAAGGGAACATTGCCCTAAATACACCACTGGAGACATGTTTGGTTCTGGCACAGTGTACATTTTTGCATAGGACTGTCCAAGACACGGGAAACGTCCTCGGATCCCAAGGAATGTCCTAAGCAATCAGGACTATGTGGCCCCCCTAGCTGGTAGTCGGGTACCTTGACATTCTCGAGCGGAATCTGCGGAAGGGCAGTTGTCACACAACAGAGATAAGTTTCTTTCACAATACAATGTAGCTTATTAGTAGTCACAAGTCATACTAAAAACACTGCAGAGGACTTAGAGATCATAGGTTAAATCTTCCAGCATTATGATGTGCCAAAACCTGAATTATGAAAAACTGCATTAAAATGCAACTGTAAAGATAAAGAATATTAAATCTGATTTGCGTTCTGGCTCTTTGGGTAACACAGTTGCGCGTTCACCCCATTGTCATTTATGAACATTGTTCTGGGTTGGAATAGTTATTGGTTATAAAAATAAAGGACACAATATTTTGTGGCCAGTGGTCTCCTTGGAACAGTGTGAAGTATGTGACTTGGTATAGAATTAAAATAACCGCAATTTGTCATTTGGCAAGGCCTAGTTGGGTCAAGAACGGTCCAGCTGCCCACTCAAGGCTCCTGTTGAGTTAGACTCAACTATATGACCGGATCATTCAGTCTGTTAAGTCAGTTGACTCACAAAGTCAGAGGTCAGGTCTGTCAGGAGACGAGGAGCCCAGGGTTTAATAAAGAGTTAACTTGCCACCTCTAGAAGAGTTGAGATGATTTTGTCGAGTCAAAGCCCAGTTTGAACTTGACTTTGACTTGTCCCAACTCAAATATTGGACTAGATGAGTAGAATATTGTAGTAACCTTTCTAAAATGGTCTACAGATACAAATAGCTTTACCTGTAGTGCTTTATGAATATCAAAGCATAATGGCAAATTTTATTAGAACATAAAACTGGGAGGAACAAGTCCACATGCCCTCCAGAACCTTTCTGTATCTGGTCTACTTGATCATTCCATATCAATCAGACAGCTTTAGGCTCGTCTATATTATAAAATATGGAAGTCGTTTTTATTTTGTATGATGTATTGACGCACCATAATAAATTTGGACGTTAAACGACCAGACTGTTAATAAAACAAGTGGAATGCCACAATCAATTGCTCGGAATGCATTATTGATCCGTGCATAACTATTTTGTAACGTTTTAGGTTCTCTGACAGTTAACAAATGCTATTGTTCTGATTGATAGAGAGCGAGGAACATTACCAAGGTTAAAGATGAAGACCTCTGTGAAAAATGGTGGTCTCCTCAGCTATGGACGACACAGAGTGATTAGCTTTGGTTACTGGGGCATGAGTAGCATAAATGGACTTCGTTCCACAACTAGCATGATGACCATTTAATGAAAAGTAAAATCCACGATTCCTCATTGTCACAAACAGTAAATAATCACCATGCTGAGAATTGTAGAAACATCACCATTGTGCAGGATATATCTCAAATGAGGAGAACAAAGGGTCATAATCTAAAGGGTCAGACTCTTAAATGTAATGTAAGGAAGCTTTACTTTACTGAGAGGGTGGTAGAGAGTGGAACAGCCTCACAGCAAACAGGTTGAGGCATAAAGTTATCCTTAATCTAACATGAGACGAACAAGTGATTACGTTCTCAGTCTCTATAACAGGAAAAATAGACAGAATAGATGGGCCAAATGGTTCTTATCTGCCGTCCATTTCTAGGTTCCTATGTTTTTACATTTTTACTTGTACTGAAGCCAACATGCTTAAAGGAACAATCACATTTGAGATGAAGCCAAATCTGACTTTGTTCCCCATGATCTTTGGTGAACTCTGCATTAGAATCCTACAGTCAACCCAGTTAGGAAATTGTTACCTGCTTTCTAGATTCTCTCTCCATTGTTTTCAGAGACTGAGCCTCTAGCACTAAAGATAGCTGAAAGCCACGCATCTCCCCTTGTAAAGCCTTATGGTGAGGCATCGAGAAAGTAACCTCAACATACAGCAAAACAGAAATATAAAAAGGGGGGTTCTATGTTAATACTTCAGAGGATAGAAGTCTACACGTTCTAGAGTTTCATGACATTGTCTTTGTCTTTTCTCTGCTCTAATATGTATCTCTCCTGTTCCAATACAAGACTGCTCCTTTGGAGTGCCCTCCTTCATCTTATCCAACTCTCCCCTTGTCTCCTTCTTCAGGGTGAAACTACAGGGTAACAGGGCACCACCTAACTCATCCTCACCTCTCCTAGACTCACTCCTGCCATTGGCCTGTACTCCATCAACCAGTATTATTATGTATTTAATCAGTGCGATGCGCTTGTGTGGCTGGTCCATCTCAAACACTGGGACTTTACCGCTTGTGTGGTATCCCGTCAACTCCTTCTAGATTGTAAGCTCTTTTGACCAGGACTCTCCTTCCCTTTAGTTTCCAAAAGTCCAAATTGTTACATGGCTTGTTATGTTCTGTTTACCCATCGTACAATGCTGGGGAACACAATGGCACTGGCCAACTGACACTCCACTCATGAAAAGAACAATGGGATTGGACTCCAGACCACTCAACTTTGCTGATTTGTAACAAAGGGGGTGGAGCATGGGAGGGACTAGAACAGGAAGCGGGCGGAACCTGGGTGGAAATTGCACATGGTCAAACAAAGTCACAAACACTGATTGCCCAATCTGTAGCCTAAATCACTTCAATAAACAACAACAATGCAACAAGGCGATTCCAACAAACCACCAATATAAGTATAAAAAAGGTTATTTTCCTGACTTAACATATATGGATTTGTAGATCTTTTTTTTTTTTACAATCTTTTCAGGCGATGAGTTTATAATAATGAATATTTCTGTTCATCCGCACACGTTTTAGATATTTTTAATATGAACGCCATAACGGTTCGCCGCTGTTGGCACAGACAGAGTTAAACAGAGGAGGCCGATAATGAGCTTAGCCGAGAACACGAAAACGGCAAGGAAAAGCCCTCATTTGTTTAGCGCAAATTAGATGAGTAACTGGGCTTATTTTTTCCGCGACTTCTGATTAGCCATAAATTCACTTTTCTTGCATTAAAACGAGTGCTCTACCTTCCGTGGCATTTAGCATTATATATTACCAAAGCTAGGCCGAAATTGTTTTTTTTTTTTTTAATGTACACACCATTAGAAATTTAATTTTAAACTGTTTGAACGAGTCTGTAAAGGAGATTTGATTATACCTGAGTGTTCTGGCCCCGATTCTTCCGTATCTCAGTAATCTTCGCGGTAATTGGCTGATTAGGGAGCTCGCACTCCATCTCTGCCTCTGTTGCCATGGCGATGCTACAGGAGCTATTATAGATGAGAACGCCATCTCTTTCCACTTTAGGGCTGAAACGAGGAGGGAGGGCAAATGGGGTGTCATCAATCTTAATGAAATGCAATTATTTTTGCTCTTATTAATCATTGCAAGAAATTAGCTTGTGGCAACTCCGGGCTACCATTTGTCAAACTTTGCAAATTTCTTTAATTTTGTTTTCAGTTCTTGTATTGCGTTATTTGTTTTCTCCGGTCTCGCAGCTTCAACACGGGGGGGAAAAAAAAAACAAAAAAAACACATGTGCTAAATATATTACACGATTTCTATCTGTTTAGCAAATCTGTTAAAATGCCAGCCGCCATCGCACACGCACACGCAGAAAATGTAAGCGTGTTATATTCTGCTCTTTCTGATTAGAATGTCCATGGACTAAATTATTGCAAGATTAAACAGCCATGAGCTTAATATCCAAAAAAAAAAAATGTACTAGCAAGTTTATAATATCTTCGGATACTTTGTTCACAGTTAAACGGTATTATCGCCTGCCGCTAAGTAACCTGTATTTCTGCAGGGCGCCGGAGAAATAGGGAAACCCTTTATTACAATTGGCTCTCCAATTCCCCAATTCCAACTGTGAAAAAAATGAGCCAATTTAAGATCCTTATTCCCCGGCTCTCGGTTTATTGCGATACGATCCTCCGTTGATAGCGTGGAACATTAACTTAATTAAACTTACTTAACAACCCAGAATAAGCAGATTCGATATATGTGCCAGTTATATTGCCAGACTCTGGATTTAATGTATTCTTCGTGCAAAGAGGTAAAAAATAAAATAAAAATGAAGGAGCGGGAATGTTAAACCCCCGTGCTTTTTATTTTAGCTCTGTGTTGGCACAGTCGTTGGGTGTTTTAAAGACCCTAGTCCCTTGATACTTCGTATAGTCCTTGGCAGGGCGCCAGACTGGTGATGACGAGGCGGCCCTGGCAATTTGTGGCCTGCTGCTGGATACATTTTGGTTTTATGCTCATGTGGCCGGGCATTTCCAGCCAGTGACTCGATCTGCGTACCTGGTTTCACCTGCTGATCACGGGACCTGTGTTTAGACACACCCCATTCCCCTCCCATTTCCCCTCCTCCTCCATACAATTTTATGGGGCTAGCCCCACCCACAAAGTCATTGACCCCGCCCACTCCCATCAGTGGGTCCCCCCCCCATTGACGTTGACTGACCAGTCCACTCGCATGCCAGTCTGGGTAACCAGAGCCTGAATGACTCTGGGTAGGCAATGGGATTAGCACTGGAGCTGCTGATCGGGGGGTGTATGTCGGTGGCCGTCCTGACATTCGTCGGGTGTGCCCGATGGCCAATCCGGGCCTGACCCCTGATACTTTTGTTTCCAGGTCAATAAAGAGAATTGAAAATTTTGCACAAAAATTACTTAAAAGTGGCAGCCTACAATATATTAGTTGTTTAACCTGAATTCCCATTAAAGCGACTATGGATAGGAATAATATTTAAATACTGTTACTTAAAAAACAGTATTTTTAAACGTTTTTCTGGATTAATAAATCAATATCAATCAAATCAATAATTTTAAGCGCTCGGATTTGAAGTCTAGTGAAATTGACTAGAGATGGGAATCTCATTTAAATATGATTTTTTTCAAATCAATCATTTTAAGCATTTATCAATTTTAAGCATAATTCTCAAGATATGAAAAAAAGTGCCCTTTAAACAAAATATTTTTGGATACCCATATCTTTAGTAAAGCCATTGAAAAAATACGACATTTTCTGAAATTTATCTGTATTTTTATTCTTAGCTTGCAAATGATGAGGTTGGTTGGAGAGCCGTGAGTGTGCACTCTGACAACATTCACTCACAAGAGTAATAATGGGCGGCCAGAGAACATAGAAATATAGAATTTGACAGCACTATAACTAGACCTATGTTCTGATAGACCTATGAAGAGATTCTGGCGGCCGGTTACGTGTGGTGTCCATACTGGGTCTGCATGGGGCAAAATTAGGCTCTCCATGGGGAGATCATGTCATGATTTCCCATCACCGCCCATCCTATGTATGTGTGTCTGTGGGGGGTAATTGCATATCTGGGTTACCCCCATGGTTGTCCCCCTCTCCCTCTCATGCCCTTTATGGGAATGTCAATTTGTGGGACGTGGGCAGGACCTGTGTGAGGAGTGAGAATGGCCAAAGTATGGTATAGTGGCCACCAGCGCATGACATCTCATACAATGTTTACCAGGTGCTGGTAACTTAGTACAGGCAGATCATTTCTTGGTGGAGGGCACCAAAGCTTGTTTGGTAATCGGCGGCGAGTTATCTATTAGGCACACTAGGCAAGCGCTTAGGAGCCTCCGAGCTCCGAGGAACCAAAGTTCTCTAGTAGATAATCTATAGACGCACCGCCATCAGCCGAAGGGCAGTAACCACACTGCGCATGCTGCTGTAGCTGGGAGGTGGGTTCACGGTACATGACCCAAGAAAAAAGTGTGTGTGAATCTAGGAGCCCCAAGAGGCATTTCTAGGCCCCCTTAGACTCTCACAATATTAACCCCTTGATAGCCCACAGTGAAGATTCTGCGTAGTGACTCACCAAATGTGTTCACCAAATGGCTCTTATACCTTCATGAGAAACCTTGACTTTTTATCATTTAAAGATACACTTAGTTGAGTCACCTGCATTCAAGCAGGGATATCAGCCATAACTTACTAGGGGCAAAAGCACTAATTAGTAGCCTTAAATCAATGAAGAATATGAAGTAGTTAGCTGATGACCCGGAGATTTGCCCCTTCACCCCGAGATTGGAGCGGAAACCCTGAAGCTCAGGGGGGGGGCAAACCCAGACAGTTCCCAGGTATTCCCAGAGGGCCTTATTTCGGTGACTTCTGAATGTTCCAGGCAGTCTATAGTACAGAAGTTCTTTCGAGAAGCCATGAAAATGTAGCAGCCATGATTGATTGCGACTGATAATTCACAATATTACTTATCTGCTGAACGCTCCATGGAAATGAGAATTTCCAACAGCTTTCTTTTTAAATAAATGTCTTTAAAGCATTCTCTCTCGATTCTTGTAAAATGTTTTTTCACCCATTGGCATTCACCAGATGTTTCCGTGGAAGACGGAGATAAATATCAAATCGCGGCAGACAGGACCAAACCTGCTGCTTTTTTTTTTTTTTTTGTAGAAATAAAGATTTTTTTGAAACAGTTAACAAATAGTATAATATGATCAATGTTTTAAGGAGTTTATCAGCTGCTAAAATCTTAGAGGGGGGGCAAACATGGTCACGGAGAGAGGAATATAATTCCGGGCTTTATTCACTAAACGGTGATTTGTAGAAGATGAAACATTTCAACTCCCTGACTTCATTTTATATCATGAAGGGTAAATCCCAATGATCTGCCCCCTGCAAGGGCAGTCTTTGAATTACACATCACCAGCTAAGCCCATCTTGGAAGAGGAGCCTAGGGAAGGAGCTCTAGGGTGAGGCCATATAACCGCGGGCAGATTGCTGGCACAGTGAGACATTTATATGCCCCATGGGCCACAATCGCCGCATACTAACCCGATCTGTGCTCTGTCTGTATATGTACAGCCGTGCACTATGTGGGCATAAAACCATAGCGTGCGGCCGCGCATATATGGCCGTCAGCCGCACTTATGTCATCAGATGCCTTAAAGTGACGGGGAGATCTCCTCATCACCAGTCCAGCCCTGAAGGTAGCCACCAGCCACGGCCATATGTGGTGCGTCAGGCCTAGGGCAGCACCAAGACAAAATAAGCCACTAGGAGAAGCTCACTGACTTTGATAATGAGAGGCGATGTCAGGCATCCGGAAGGTTTTTATTTTATCCGAAAACACCCGATCTAGCAAAAATACACCACATTGATTCAGAAATGCAAACCTTTTCCCATACGAAGTATGTAATGAAGAAATATTCCGCTGTATCAGGCAATTTGACCGGCTTGTTGACCCATAGCTCTCCTTATGCAGGATTAGCGGTGCCAGTGGCGTTACTAGGGGGGTTAGTCTTAATCTCAACTTCATAGCCCGTATTGGGCTTCTAACCTGTCCCGGAGTGCTGGGATATGACCCCAAATATCGGCACTGAGCACCACTGGCGTACGTGAAGGGGAGCCGCCTGCCCCGAGTGATACTCACCAGGTGAGGGGGTTCCCACAATTGCCCCCCTCAGGGAAAATTGTTTACAAAGGGCCAGTCCAACCTGAGGAAGGCAGGAACAGAGCGTGGTCATGTAACGTGAGGTCACGTAACCCCACGGCTAAAGTGAGGCTACTCGCACACTGGGGTGTCTAAAGCAGATACACTTGGTTGTGTATTTCACGGAGATTGCTGAAAATAAATCAGAATTTTGTTAATTTATAAATGTTTTGTAAGTATGTGTGCGTGTGTGTGTATATGAGCAGTGTGCGCAGCGACTGCTCCCAAAGCGGACTCCGCTGCTATCAAATCTGCTGTGGGCTCCAGACGCGGATCTTTTGGAGACCTGGCAACGGACCTTTCGATAAGTGTATGGAGGCTGTGCCAACCCGAGACTTGGGCAAAATGTGTCCGTTCAGCAGTGGCACACTAGGGGGCATGACTGCCAAGAAGATAATCTGCCCCTGGTTTTGCAGCCAGAGGACTGCTGCCCCCCGGACCCTAGTTGGCCTAGGCCTGAACACATCACCGACCCTGTCAGCATCAGTAGAATAAGGCAGATAAGGAGGAAAGGGGAATGTCCCTTTAAAAGTCCAAAATTAAACAAAAATATTGTCTCCTGTTAAATAATAATAGTAATTATATTATGAGTAACTGTGAACAAGTTATACAATGCTTCGCAAATCCGTCTCTTAACGGGCCTACTTGTGATTTGTTTTGTTAGTTAGAATCCTGGCGCCATTCATTAGCTCCCAAGCTGAAAATGAAGGGGTTAATTGATTTTAATTAGCTTTTGCTTGTTACTAATTAGAGCTAGCAAGCATTTAATTAGAGTTGTACTATTTAATGAGAGCGAGGCGTAACCCCTTCAGTGCCACCAGGATAGCAGAACACCGAGTAATGACACAGCTGCTAATTAATTACACTGAAGATGCAGAATTTAATCATGATTGGAACTGATTAAGAAAATTGGGAAAAGACAAATTATTTCTGTGACTCTTTAGCACCCAAGTCCCTCTGTGCCTCCCTTCTCCCCCGATGTCCTTCTTTACTCCCCTGATGTCCCTCTTTTCTCCCCTTATGTCCCTTCCTTCTCCCCTGATGTCCTTCTTTCCTCCTCTGATGTCCCTCCCTTCTCCCCTGATATCCTTCTTTCCTCCCCCTGATGTCCCTCTTTTCTCCCCTGATGTCCCTCCCTTCTCCCCTGATGTCCCTCCCTTCTCCCATGATGCCCCTCTTTCCTCCCCTGATGCCCCTTTTTTTCTAGGAGCTCAGAATGCTTGCTGGGCATGTGGGTATCCCAGGGGTTCTACGGCCCTAAAGGCCCGAGTAATGTGTATAGAAACAAGAGGAGATTGCTTTATAATTTAAATTGTGTAGCTAAGATGAATGGTTCTTATTAGTTTACATATGTGGCTACTAAAAGGTCACACATTTGCATAAAAGTCTTGGAGAAGCCATAGCCACACCCCTAACCACGCCCCCTGAACAAATTACATCCAGCGTGCCACTTACCCAACCACACTTCAGGAGGGGAGCACGGGGGAGTGCTTTATATGTGGCTGGGAGGGGCGATAATTATCTCCTTTTCTCATTATCTCTCCTCTTTCTCCCTATCTTTCTCCTTTCCCCTCATCTCTTGTTATCTCTCGTTTTCTCTCGTTTCTCTTTATCTCACCTATCCTTTTTCGCCTTACCTTCTTTTTTCTCTTTATATATATAAAATGAAGTATTTTTATTTTGAAATCTTTTTCACGGCATTCGCTTACATCACTGAATTATTTTAACGTTGTTTGGGGGTTATGTGGTGGATACTATGGAATATCTTTTTTTGTATTATTATTATCTTAGTGCACCTTGTATTTAGTTATTTTATATCGTTTTAACAGACTCTTCTTACCCACTATACTTTACATTATGAAGGGTAGGGTTGTCCCATGAGAAGGCCAAGTAGGCCCTGCATAATGTATAGCTAACTCTCCTTCTTGAAGGATGCGCTCGTTGAGCTCATTGGTGCTTCCTAAACCAGGGTGAGATAAGATGCTTGTGATATAGTCTGACCACCTTATATTTTCCTAATATGTGGTATTAGAATGCAGTAATATTCATCTCCATACTTCTTAACTTGACTCTGGTCCTCAGGAGTGTCTCTTATTTCTCCAGGTGTGGAAGTGGTCTTGGCAGTTCCACCCTCTACACGTCATATGTATAATTTAATAGGGACTTCATCTGTCCACTTGTGGCTCCCATACTGGAGGTAGATATCGGTTTTCTCTTTCTATTTAATACACCCTAGACTTAAAAGATACCCCGACATTGTGACCTTTGACCCCTTTAACATCTAACTGGGGCTACCTGGGCCAGTAATAGACGAAAGGCACCCCAGGCAAGGAGTACTCTTTGGTACTCCCCATGGTTTTTTAGCATTATGTTTATACACAATTATTATGTGAATTTAAAAACACGTGTTCTGCATTTCCTTGCCATGTTATCGAAACATTATTGTGACTTTTAGGGCTGTAGAATACTGGGATATCTTCATACGCAGCAAACATTCTGAGGTCAGGGGATTAAAGAGAGGCACGGAGGGTGCCAATGGGGTGAGCCTCACCTAGTGAAGACTTCCACTGCTAAGAATGCGCCCCTGCCCGGTGCTAGAACTTGGTCCGCCCGACGTTATGTGTGGCTAGCTCAACCCCTTTATCATAGCCACACTCCGTTCCAGGAGATGGGGAGCTCCGAGAAGCCAAAACAGGGATTCCCAAGGATGCTAACGTGTAACGTGTAACGTGAAACATGTCTTTGCTGCTAATGGAATACCTTATGAACAGTCCCGATAAATGGACCTCAGTGTCCTCTGTGTCTGCCACGGATTGTAAGGCACATTTTCTCCTGTTGCAGACATGAACGTACGCCAAGGGCTGTGTCAGTTGGATGGTCCCCACTTGTATGTTTATATCACAACAGATGTATGTGTTTACATTTGTGTAACAATCTGTTCCGGCGTCGTACGTCAAGTCGCACAGAAAGGATAAGGAATCTGTTGAAGCAAAAAACAAAATCATTTTAGTTTCTCAAGATATACATACACGTTACTGCTCAAAAGTTTGGGGTCACTTAGAAATTCGCTTGTTTTTGAAACAAATGTAAATTGTGTCCATTAAAATAATTTGAAATTGAATCAGAAATCCAGAGCAGATGGGGTTAATGTTATAAATGACTATTGTAGCTGGAAATGTCTAATAAATGTCCTTTATCACTCCCATCACTCCTTTATCACTCCCATCACTCCTGTGTTCCAATGGCCCTTTATCACTCCCATCACTGTTGTGTTCCAATGGCACGTTGTCTTCGCTGATCCAACCAGGGGCATAACTAGAAGCCTCAGGGCCCCGGTGCGAGAATAGGTTAAGGGCCCCTCCCACCCCAAACCCAATTTACCCCCTTCTTACACCATCTACCCTCTCCCTACCCCCTTTTCACTATCTACCCTCTCCCTACCCCCCTTCTCACTATCTACCCTCTCCCTACCCCCTTCTCACTATCTACCCTCTCCCTTCCCCTTGTCAATATCTACCCTCTCCCTACCCCTTCTTACTATCTACCCTCTCCCTACTCCCCCTTCTCACTATCTACCCTCTCCCTACCCCCTTCTCACTATCTACCCTCTCCCTTCCCCCTTGTCACTATCTACCCTCTCCCTACCCCGTCTCACTATCTACCCTCTCGCTACCCCCCTTCTCACTATCTACCCTCTCCCTACCCCCCCTTCTCACTATCTTCCCTCATATGCTTTGTGAAGATTGCTGCTTAGTGGTGGCGTCACGTGAGTAACACACGTGACCCGCGCCCACACGTGTTCGCACTTTGGGCTTGTAGTTCAGAGCCTGGAAAGTATTTGAATGCTTATAATGTGTCCCGGCAGCTATGGCAGGCGGCAGAAGAGCTGATTCAGCGATTATAAGAAGGACTTTGTTTCAGATGATTGTTTTCTAAGAAAAAAGCTAGTCTTATAATCAAGCAAATACAGTAATGTAAAGGGCAGCATTGCGTGTTACGTAATCCTGCCAGCGTGTGCAAGCGACCAAAATGCCAGCTGATAAAAAGCATCTCCTTTAACTTGAGTAATGATTTAGCTTCATCAGTCGCAAGACAGTCGGCTGCCGATGATCTGTTTAAAATGCCAAAGCTCTGCTCCGTTTAGCACTCGGTTTTTATTTATTAGCATGTGATTAGAAGTCACTCTTGTCACCGACGGCTCGTCAGCCTGCTCTGCGCCGTCATGTGAAGATACGGCATTTAGTTAAGGAAGGGGAAACGCTGACCCCTTCTGGTCAGAATCCACATACCTGCCAGACAATGGGTCTTCTTCAAGGGATGATGGCCTAGGGTAATTTAAGTGAGAGGCATGAGCAAAAAAGGTGCAAAATCATAGGTCTGGGGTGCATACGGTGCTTCAAATGCGACCCTCAGGGACCATAACGACCACTCGGTCATAAGGCCAGAGGGCCAAGCTTTCTCATGTTTTCACTTGATCTTAGCCAAAATGCCAAGAAGCGATTGGTAGCTACTCGTGGTTCTTCATAAGTCATTCAAAAGAAAAATGTAATTTCCTCAGTTTGTATTTTTATTTCTGTTTCTATACACATTATCGGGGCTTTTAGGGCCGTAGAACCCTGTGATACCCTCATACCCAGCAAACATTCTGAGCTCCTAGAAAAGAGGGGCATCAGGGGAGGAAAAAGGGAGACATGGCCTCAGGTGCCTAGAGATGGACACTTGCAAGGTATGTGTAACTCCATTCCACTTTCAATACTTTAATCAGCAATCCTCGCACCTACTCCTTTAATGTATTCAGTTTGGGTAGATATGTCAGTGATGGATGTAGCAGGCTGGGGATGGGTCAGTATGGAACTTTTATAAAAGAATATACAATCTTTTAGCGACACCTAGTGGCGGTTACTAGTAAGCACAGTCTGTGTAGATTGTTAACTATGTGATAGCTTTTAATGGTGAATACAATAGAATAAAAAGGAAATTCATATAAGCAATCAAAACCCAATCTGTAAAAAGAACACAGAAGGTCTTAAAAGCCACTCTCAACATCCATCCGCCAGCAAAGAATACCAGAAAACATAAGATTACTAAAAGAACCCCTGATATCGGCCATGCGGCTTAAATTTGGAAAGTTTCCTAGGGTATTCATTGCTCAAATGCTAAGGGGCAGTCAGCTGAACATTGAGGTTTGGTTCGAGGGGTACCAGTTTCTTAAACCCAATGTTTAAATGCCCTATTGCCACATTATGGAAACCCAAGGAGGAGGGGGGTTGCTTTGTCTGGAAGTTTGAAGCCTTTCGCAGTGCAGGTTCTAAAATGCAGAAGCATTGCTTTGAAACTGGACTCTTTTTTTTGTGTAAGAAACAAATTATTCTTCCTATCAAACATCTTTCATAAAATGCCTTGTTTTTTTCTTTCTTTCAGAAGAAATTGGTTGGACAGATGAGAATTTGTTTAAAGGACCCATTTATCCATTAAAAGTAAATGTTCTACTTCAATCCTACTTTTCTCTGCCCAAATTGCCAGATGCCTGGAAAACTAAAATATTCCATAAGCTTACCTAAATGAGTGATTCTGCCGAGACTCATCAAACACGCTAGAATCCCATCACAAAGATTCTACTTTAGTGACTCACGAATGGTCCTGGTGAAAACAGGACTTGTGCACGTGGCCAAAAATGATTCAGACAAATGTTTTGTTTTTTGTCCATTTGTTTTCGGGCAATGATTTTTGTTTCAGTTCAGACAAAATCCAGAGGGCTGTCTCCCTGCATGTTTCAACAGCACCCCTTTTTGTTCTCCACTCCTTCTTTTTCTCTTCCTGTTCTCCATTTATTCTCCTTCATCTTCATTTTTCTTTATTCTCCCAGTGATCCCCTGTCTTACCCTTGCTTCCTGGAGCACTCCTTCATCATGTCAGGGAAAGGTTCTGCCCGATTGGAAGTTGTTACTGTGTTGTGTGCCGAGGCTCCATCCTGAATCAAAGTAGCTCCATTAGGCCAAAATAATGTAGACAGATCTGCAGAGAAAGAGAAACACAAACACACTTCTCTTTCCCCACAGATCTGTATGCATTATGTTGCCCCCCTGGAGCATTTCTGCATTGGGGCAGAGCCTCGGCAAACACCATGATGGCAACCTCTCCATCATTCCTCCAATCAGGGAAGAGATGTCCCAGTGGGACGTGCCGAGCCTCCACCCTGATGCGGAAGTGATCGAGGAGGTCAGGGCAATGCTTCGGCTCACCAGAGAAGAAAGCAGAAGAAAGAAGAAAGGAGACGGACAAGGTAGGGAGACTTTGAGAGAGAATGAGAGAAACAGCGCAAGTGAGTGCGGAAAACTAAATTCATGCAAATTTAAATGCACAAGTCTAGTAAAACCATGTCTTGTCGGGAGGTAAACATGAATTGCCCCGGGGTAGGCTACCGGGAGCTCTCCCCTTTTCCGGTGGTAGTGGCTTTGCGAGGCTAGCAATGCATGGAAATGAAGTAGGACGGGAGCGGGTATGGCCAAAGACCGCTGCCCTGTCTAGAGGAACAAGAGACTGACCCAAAAACCCAAGGAAGTAGGGCTTTACCAAGAGACGCCGGGTCAAACTCACACCGTTCTAAGGTTTGTTGACCAGATACATTTACTTCCTCAAATAACAAATGTTCCCTAAACACGATTGCTAAGATTGTAACTTACTGTTCAGCTGCCAATTAGAGCAATAGATTTCGGTCACTGATGTGAGATGATCTAGTACTTCACACGGGGTCCCACAGATGGTAATCGATGTATTTCCCGGAGAAAACCCCTCTCCGTAAAAATGTAAAATCCCATTTTCAATGCAATCTGGAAGTAAAATAAGAAAGTAGTTTAGCTGCACGTTAAAAATACGGTTAAAAAGGAGATCGGTATGATTTTGGTAAGGATATCACCACAATCCTCACTATGTCGATAACTTGCTGTGTGAGAACTCACCAATGTTATTTCTCACTGCCCTTACTCCGAGGGGAGATACGAAGGTCGTATTGGAAGATGCCCATCCTCTTTGTCGATCGAGACACCTGACCTGATAAGTCCCCGCTGGTAGTCGGGGGACCGGGCATTGCACGGTGGATGCGTTTCCAGATATTGGAGCGCAACTTGAGTCCCCGACAAAAACTTTCACGTTCTCCGGAATAGTAATCCCTGATACCGTTAAGCTGAAGGTCTCATTATTCTCCAGTAAGGAATACACCACTGGGGTATATCGTTCATGGCATCGTATAGACCCGATGGAATGGTTAAAACGGTCAATGTTGATCATCACGGAGAATGTTCCGCTTCCGGGTGGGACAATGCAGGAGATCACTGTGTGGTTCAAATCTACGATATGACAGCTCTCAGCTCCTATGTAGACAAGTGTGACGTTCTTCCCCTGCAAAGCTGAGCCCCTTATTGTCAGGAGACCCCCGCCATTTGTGCCATAATAAATCGGCGAGAAAGACGTTATTTTAGGAGTTATGGAAAAGTTAAAAGATATGAGTGGAAAACAGATATCCTCTTTGGCCGCATTTAGGATATTAACCGTGTGATTGCCAGCAGCTATGTTATGGATATGACATTCTGCCACTTTATCATTGATCAGGGTCACGTAACATGGCAGGTCATTGTCCATATGTACATGAAGGGTCTCCGTCGCATCCATTAACCCGTAACCATGAAATCGGAGAATCCATAGACTTCCTTCAAATATTGGGACAAATCCGTTGACTACAGGGGTCTGTTCAGGACTCAGGTAGACACGACAGCTCCCTTTGCAAACCCCAGTGAGTCCGTTCACAATAACCGATACATTGAGAAGCGCAGGAGATGATATATTGCGAATGCCATCATTCCGAACGACACATTCGATCGTACTGAAGTTAAACCTTCGAACAAGGCAAATGTAGTCATGTGACAGATTCACGGTAACGTAACTTTGGGGGGTTATGAAGAAACTGCCTGATATCGTCAGTAGAGTTCCTCCACACGACTGTCCGTGATCAGGGGATACTGAATAGACGAGAGGCAAGAGTTCAAGAACTTGGCCCGGTGACGTCGTGTTTGCGTACCCCAT
Organism: Spea bombifrons; assembly: GCF_027358695.1. NCBI lineage: Eukaryota > Metazoa > Chordata > Amphibia > Anura > Pelobatidae > Spea > Spea bombifrons. The sequence goes on along the minus strand of NC_071089.1, from coordinate 115,467,096 downwards.
TGGTTCGTGGTAGAACTTCATAAAGTATCTCCCTGCCTCAAAGTCATGTAACGGAATCGATATGTTCGATTCCCGCCATTCTGTGAGGTTCTGTTTGTATTTCGGTTGGTAACGGGAGTTCAGAATCAGGAGATGGGTTAAATTCAAACCCGATAAATGTAACTGTAAGGTTCCGTCTTCTATGAACCAGGAGAAATTAGAGACCGCTGGGGTGCAATCTTTCCGATAGAAGAAGAAAAGGTCCGTCGTGTTTGGCTGTCCGGTATTTATATACGTAGCCGCGTAGCCTGAAACGGAAACGTTTATTACCGCAGGGATGCCGTCCAGCTCTGGGCTTAGACCGGAGTACGGAGGGGTCTGGCAAGTGATTGTTTCTCTAGTGGATGTTATAACGCTAGCCGGCTGTCCTCCAATGCTGACCGATATCAGGGACGTATTGGTGCTGAACCCCTTTCCGAAAATTGTGATTATGGTTCCACCTAAAGGAGAAAATGAGGGAAATACTGACTTTAAAATATAACCCAAGGAGGAATACGATTGCCTCTTGGAGTCGAGAAGGATTTTTTTTTCCCCTGATGGCAGAATTAGAAGTAGCTTTATTAGGGCTTTTGCCTTCTTTTGGATCAAGAATAGGAAGGTTAGGTAGAAGGGTTGAACTTGATGGACTTAAAACTGTAGGGTCAGATGCTTGGGTTTAATGTGAAGACGTTTGACTTTCCATTCACCTGTCTTCAGAAACATTACTTTTCTTACTCGATAACAAAAAATCTTGATAATTACCCAGGAATGAACCACAGCATGGATCCACGACGAACGTATTCAACACGTAGCGAATAACTGGCGCCGAACTTGAAAAAAAGTAAAATGTCAGTGAGAGTAAAGCATGGAAAACATGAATTCTTTTTCGGGCTGACTTTACCAAACTTTTCTCGAGTGATAATATCTTAAAAAATGATGTCATTTTTTTAGCCGGTCACCTTCCTTTGCGGTTTGGAAAAGTGAATGATCTGGGAAAGTATCGCCCTTGCCAACAGCAACGATGCCGGTGGCTTTCCGCAGGATTGTCCTTTTGTAACAAAGTCAAAGAGGGTTTTCAAAGCTGATTAATTCCACTAATTGTGAATATGTAGTTAGAAAGAATAATTTAAAACATCAAAGTGTCTCAACGGTTAAAGTCAAAAGATAACTATATACAGTATATATATATATATAAAAATCAGATGGACTGTATAAATTATATATATATATATATATATAAATAAATCTATGTATATAGATAAACTGTATAAATTATATATATATATATATATAAATAAATCTACGTATATAGATAGACTGTATAAATTATATATATATATAAATCTAGATATATAGATAAACTGTATAAATTATATATATATATATAAATAAATCTAGATATATAGATAAACTGTATAAATTATATATATATATAAATAAATCTACTTATATACGGTAGATAGACTGTATAAATTATATATATATATATATAAATAAATCTAGATATATAGATAAACTGTATAAATTATATATATATATAAATCTAGATATATAGATAAACTGTATAAATTATATATATATATAAATAAATCTACGTATATAGATAGACTGTATAAATTATATATATATATATATATATATATATATATATATAAATAAATCTAGATATATAGATAGACTGTATAAATTATATATATATATATATATATATATATATATATATATAAATAAATCTAGATATATAGATAGACAGTATAAATTATATATATATATATATATATACCTATATATATATATATATATATATATATTTATTTAACCCTCTGGGGAACACACAGATGTAAAATGCGTTGCATATAATAATAAGTGTAAAGAGTATATTCGTTTTTCAAAAAGCAACATATTTCGACCATTGTAATCCATCACCTAAAAAATAAAACACATTTCATTATTTTTTTACGTGATTTCTGGAAAACGTGTTTTTATTTTTAATGTATAAGTTTTAATGTTTTTTGCTTGTGTTGTGGTCGTGCCTGTCTTTTCCTTAGGATAATGTGATTGTCAGAAAGGCCACAGCACTTGTCTGATTATAATGTAGTTTCAATACAAAATATGTTAATTTAAAAAAAAAGAAAATGAAATATTTATCCAGAAAAAAGAAAGATTTTTTTTGTAGCCACAGAAAAACAGCTGTGGGAATAACGTTGAACATTGGCTTGAGTCGATAAAAATGATATCCGGGTCTTAGTTACTTTGACTTGAAATAAAATAAAGACCGAAAGAATTTTATTACCTACATATATTTCTGTACAATACGTTTCTAAAAACTAGAATGCTTATTTAAGATTTTTTTAAGGAGTATTTTTTAGCAGGGTGCCCACCCAACCTTTCCTTATTTGATAAAACATGTTGCAAAAACATAAGACTGTGTTATAAACCATTGTACAGCGCTGTGGAATATGAGGGCACTATATAAATCAATAAATAATAATAAAGATTTAAAAAAATGAGCAGTTTATCATGTTTCATGTACATGTCAATAAAACATAATAGACGTGATTCAGTAACCCCTGGAAAAACTGGACATTTCATGAAAAAAGAGAATTACTCACTAAAAACAGACTCACTGGTAAGCAATTCCCAGGGCAAAAATCCCCCCCCCCAAAAAAAAATTGATTAGAAAATAATTGCTAACTTTTCAGACGCACAAACTAATTTAGTAAATATGTCTAATAATCTTAGGCCAGTATGTGCTGAATTCACACCTAAACTGCTGTGCACCTGATAACGTCTGAGGAAACTATTGCTGCCACAGCTGAAGCTCATTACAGCCAATTTGGAACAGACAGTAGAGTGAGCACCTATATTTCGCTCATGTTTCTTTTCATAGCTTTTTTTTTACTTTATGTGTGTAATCCCGGCAGGAAAAATACCCAAAGTCAGCAAACTAAAGCAGATTCCTAAATAACATAACGCCAGATACACAATCATCCAATTAAATGTGATTTATTATTATGTCAGAAGAAGTTACTTAGCTTCGGTTACTTTAACAACGTGGGGGAAGCCCGTGTCAGCATCAGCCAACACTCACTACCGAGAGTACAGAACGGCTGGTCAAGGCCCCTGGGAATCAGCGTAGCTAAATGGACAGGGAGCATGTATGTGTGTGGGTTAGTGCATGCTCAGGGCATGTCCGTGTTTTGATTGGGGCATGTTAATTGAGGGGTGGGAGACCCTAGGTGATATAAGGTGCCCTCTGGGTGACCCCGGTCACTGTCCTTTTTTACAGACACGGCCAACAGTCTTACCTGCTTCCCACCCTCCCTCCCTATCAGTGGCGACTCTAGAAACAATATATAGGGGGGGCACAAAAGATACCACAGTCAAAACTGGGGGGGCATTAATAATTTCCACCATTAAATCATACCACTGAAAAAAACTATATATATATATATATATATATATATATATATATATATATATATATATATAAAATATTCCCAAAAGTAATGATACTTTTGTTATTGGCCTAACATAATACTTCAACATGGGAAGCCTGAAGCCACAAATAAATAACACAATACCTTAACTTTTCCACTAAATGATTTCTGGGCCTTGAAAATGTTGTCCCCTGAAGTCACTACAAATTCAGGAGGGCATTTTATCTCTGGATAAAACTCTGCCATACCGCCACCTAGACAAACACACCAGGACAGGCTCTGCCACACCAACTACCAAACACACACACCAGGACAGGCTCGGCCACACCAACATCCAGACACATGCACCTGGAATGCATATGGCAAACTGGGGGCAAAGGCAAACTCTGTCCCCAGTTTCCCATAGGCATCTTTGTCACTAAACATGGGACCATGGTAAGTTATTTACTGACAAAGATGCCTATGGGAAACTGGGGACAGAGTTTGCCTTTGCCCCAGTTTCCCATAGGCATCTTTGTCACTAAACATGGGACCAAAGATGCCTATGGGAAACTGGGGACAGTGTTTTCCTTTGCCCCCAGTTTCCCATAGGCATCTTTGTCACTAAACATGGGACCATGGTAAGCTATTTACTGACAAAAATGCCTATGGGAAACTGGGGACAGAGTGTACCTTTGCCCCCAGTTTCCCATAGGCATCTTTGTCACTAAACATGGGACCATGGTAAGCTATTTACTGACAAAGATGCCTATGGGAAACTGGGGAGAGTTTGCCTTTGCCCCCAGTTTCCCATAGGCATCTTTGCCACTATACATGTAATCAAAGATGCCTATGGGAAACTGGGGACAGTGTTTTCCTTTGCCCCCAGTTTCCCATAGGCATCTTTGTCACTAAACATGGGACCATGGTAAGCTATTTACTGACAAAGATGCCTATGGGAAACTGGGGAGAGTTTGCCTTTGCCCCCAGTTTCCTATAGGCATCTTTGTCACTAAACATGGGACCATGGGGAGCTATTTAGTGACAAAGATGCCTATGGGAAACTGGGGACAGAGTTTGCCTTTGCCCCCAGTTTCCCATAGGCATCTCTGTCACTAAACATGGGACCATGGGGAGCTATTTAGTGACAAAGATGCCTATAGGAAACCGGGGACAGAGTTTCTCACCAGTTTCCCATAGCCATCTTTGTCCCAGCCTCCCACTGCCAACCATGCCCCCAGTTTGTCAACTTACCTGACTGAAGACACGCGGCCTGACAGTGGACTCTGCTGAATTCCAGCTGCCAACTTTCTCCACCCACTTCACTGAACGGGGCTGGCACCGCCCCTACAAAGGTAATTGAGCCGTTCTGACGCCGCCCACGAATGTTATTGAGCGGCACCGGCTGACTCAATTCAATTTCAAATCGACAGGGGCGGCATTTTAAGAATCCACCCCTGTCGATCCGAAATAGAATTGAGTCAGCTGACCAGCGCGGCTCAATAACCTTCGTGGGTGATGACAGCCCCGCGTTCAGTGAGGTGCACTGTCCCGGATTGAATCCGGGACATCTGGTTCCAAATTCGGCGGGGGGGCAACAGGGGGGGCAAGGAATAACCTAGGGGGGGCAATTGCCCCCCCTTGCCCCCCTGTAGCGACGCCACTGCTCCCTATTGTTTGTGTACTAACTTCTTTCTTTTGTCACAGCTGGCGGTTTGTGTGTCCTTGCCGGTCTGGTTTTGGTAAGTGATGGAGTTTGGATGCTGGTAATGGAAGGCTCAATCCTCCCCTAACCTCTGGTGTTTTATTGGACGTGCCCACCGAGCTTGTTGGACGGCTGGTGGTTAGCATTGGTGGTGGGACAGCGAAAGGTAGCTGTCAATTTGGTTTGGACGAGGGGGGAGGTGAGTACCTGTGGTCTGGATTGTGCAGTGTGAGAGGCCGGCAAGGACGAGGTTAATTCGGTTCCTGTGTTGGTTATGTTTTGAATATGTTACGGTAATGTGTTATGTATATTTGTATATTTGTATATTTGTATTTATTGGTTATTGTATATTATTCTTATTGGTTTATGGTGTTTTGGGCCAACACAGTGTTTTATGGTTTTATAATAAAATTGTGCTGTGGCCTGCTTTATCCAATTTCGGTCTCCGTGTCGTTATTTGGTGGGTTAAACTGGTATGGGGTTACAATGCACGATACACACTACCTACATACACGAACACGCAGTCGGATGCTCCAGGAGCGCTTCCAATCTGTACCTGCGCCACAGATCCTTTTATACTCTCTATAGAAGGTGGTGGTGGTGGCATCTAAATGTACAGAGGTCCAAGATCCCACCAAGCCAAATACTATGTCAGCACCACGATGTCCGTGTGCCAAGAAACCAGAAAAGCAAGGAGAAAGGTAAGAAAGTAACACCAAGGAGAAAGAACGGCTACATGGACACTAAAGACCCATAGAAAAAACAACAACTCCCATCAGAACGTGGACACATACCCAGTGCTTTTGATAACTATTCCATGAATTGTGACAGTAACGTTGTAGACGCCGGTGGGTAAGATAGGCAGCGTCACTTCCACCCCATGGGGTGTCATGCCTTTTATCTCAGCAACGCTGTTGTGAACCATGACTTTTACGTCCCAGTTCGCCTCGGGGTCAAAGGATGACATGGTAATGAGAAGTTCCTGGTCACCTTGATGAAGAATACAGCAGAGCAACGAGAATATAAATTAAATACACCGGACGTAAGAGGAAAAAGCTAATGCAACAATATTCCGATAATAATAAAACCAATTATTTTATTTTATTTTTAATTTTTTAGGTGTTGTTCTACCTAAGCCTCTGGATTAAACACTTTGAGAACGAAATGCAGTATTTTAAACATTCCAAAGTACAGCTAACCCCCCAAACCCTTCCCAGAAATAATTATTTAATCCATGTAAAAATTCCAGGAACACTTAATTGTCATGTGACAAAAAAAAGCAGGTGTTGATAGGTTGTTTGTCTAAGTGAATCAACACCCATAATTCATAGTGATGCGCCTGCCTCCGACACACACACACACTCTAACACTTTATATCGACAGAAGGTCCTCAAGCCTTGGACTCAACGGACAACCTCAGCTGAATAACGTTAAGAGTTGGGGAAGTTCCCACCGTACTTATTCAGGGACTCGTACAAGACGTGACGGCTAAAATGTATTTATTGTATCAGAAACAGACATAATACCTGCAGGGCTGCTTGCGTTGGGATTCAGGGATAATATCGCGGGGTTTAAAGAAGGGTCGTATTTAAAGGCTCCCGGGAACGAGACCCACTGCTCTCCGAGCTTCATGTTTATGTCCACGTCAGAGCTCGCGTCAGGATCCTACGCAACAGGACGCAGAAATTCTGTTTAGTCGAGGGAAAATAGTCTTCATGGGTTAAACTAAATTAAAAAAATAAACCTCTTTAGTCGGGTCAGATAAGTAAAAACCTCACTTTAACCCCTTCAGTCCCGGGGGTTGTCATAACCGAAGGACCAAAATATTTTTTTGTCACGTTTTACCATATGTTTGTTAAACTAATGAATCCTCTTTTTCCAGATTTGATGTATCCACGCAAATTATACAACATTTTGTTCAGGAGAAGTAGGTCTCTTCTTTTAAAATCGTACAAATGCAAAAAAACATATAATAAAACAAAAACTATAGTAAATTAGGAAAAAATCCTATGTTTGCTTTCTTAAATTTTCTCTAGGTGCCGCAGCTGAACAATTCATGGCTGCGAGCGGATGCGATTATTTTATTGCCTTTACAAATGAGCTTCCCCTTCCACACCAGCTTCCAAGGCCTCAGATTATATATATATATATATATATATATATATATATATATAACTCTACACACGTATTTACCTGAGGTGGTGAGGTACACACAATTGTGCCCGAGTTACTTGAATTGAGGGGGCATCGTCGAGATCCAAAATACACCAGCACCGATTTACCAAACCCAATACCTCTTAGTCGCACCAACTGTCCTCCTGCACAGAAGTCATTGAAAGATGATTTTATGGGGTGTCAAGTTTGTGCATTTATAATATTTTAACTCCCCCAATTATTTACTGAAAAACACCATCGTTTAAAAGTTTGGGGTCACTGAGCTGTTTTCATGTAAAACAAGGACATTTTTTGGCAAAAGGGTTTCTAACAATCAATTAGCCTTTTAAACTTAAACTTGGATCAGCGAACACAACGTGCCATCGGAACACAGGAGTGATGAGAGTGATAAAGGAGTGATGGGAGTGATAAAGGGCCTCTGTGCACCTATGAAAAGATTCCATTAAAAATCAGCCGTTTCCAGCTACAATAGTCATTTACAGCATTAACCCCGTCTGCGCTGGATTTCTGATCCATTTCATGTTATTTTAATGGACAAAATCTGCTTTTCTTTCAAAAACAAAGAAATTTCCAAGTGACCCCAAACTTTTGATAGCGTATAAATAAGACTTTTTTTTTTTACATGGTTAAAATTCATTAAAAAGAATTTTCAAGAAGAAGGCGAATCTAATGGTTGAAATATTTCAAATGTAATCTAAGAACTTTACAACAATTTGAGTGATATAGATTGTGAGCTCTGGGTCTCTTATTCTTCTGTTATGGCCAATTAAGTCATTTGTCCATTTTATAGTAATTGTTAATTTTCACTTTCCATATTGTGATAGTGTTATCAACTTTTAGAGAGAAAGCAAAATGCTTTGTGACTGCAGAAAGATGTTTAGACTCACCCGTTTGTGGACCTGATGAAGGAGTAACAAGTAAAAGGCTGGGTGCCACTTGAAGCAAGAGGTGGGTGCCGGTAGAATTGGCTGCGAAACCATAGGGTTTGACTTGAACTTTAACCCTATGCTGTCCCAGGGGTAGGGATGTTTCCACGCAGCATATGATCTGTGATCTTGTTGCATTCATAACTTTACATATTATCTGGTTGATCTCTATGGTCAGGTCTTCGATCTTTTCACTATAACCAGATCCAGTAATACTGACCTGCCTTTCACACCCACTGCCTTAAAACAAAATGTGAATTCATAGCGTCAGTGAGTTATTGTTTATATACGGTAATAGCAAGTGTGGGTGATTTAACATAAAAAAAAATATATATGTTATTAAATATTTTCCTACATTGAACAAAGAGTTCATTTTCTTTAATCATCAGCATCACGTGTTTTGTGAATTTAAGGTGAGGACATGAGGAGTGGCGAAAGCGCACCATTCAAAGTGGTTGGAACTGTTGCATGTGTTATGTGAGTTATTTTAAACGTATACAAAACTCGTTTGAGCTATGGAAACTCATGGGTCCCCCCTAAAGAGTTACTTTTCACCCTTTTTTGTTGAGAGCATCAGGGTCACCCTTAGGCAGGGGCAAGGGAGAACATTCAATAAACCCCAGCGTTTTCTATGAAGCTTCGTGGATCAGACTCAACGTTCGTATTATTATTGTTAGGTAATACCTTCAGTGTACTGAATATCCATCACCAGCGATGTCACTTCGGGAAGATGCTGAAAGGAACAGCGCCCCGAGCAGCCGGCTGGAATGTCATTCACGTGGACAGCGACCTACGGATAGTAATATAAAAATGCGTGTCCACTCTGCAATTGGATGGATGGATGGATATAGAGTGCAAGCTGTTCAAGGTCATAACTCGCTGGATGAGATCACAGGATGATTTTAATGTTTAAAAAAGGTCCTTAGATAACATGGTTTAGACTGTGGAATGCCGGTATGGACAGTGAACACTTGGACACCATGGGCTCCATTCAATGGCCCGTCTAAAATCCAGACTTTTGCTGAAAATGAGGACTGCACCTGAAAATTGTACATAAAGTACCTAAATACACCTGCACACAGATCTCACAATCGCAGCCCAGCATGCGCTGATTCCATATCTATACCACTGCGTGTCGGATAAAATCAAAGGAAAACTCTTTATTGCTGTTCATGTAGGTCGTCGGCTCCAGGCTCTGACCGCCCCGGTGAGCCGGTTTACAATAACCCCTCTCATTACCACTCTGGCATCCAGTGTAATAATGTAGCATGTAGTCCGCTGTGATAAACGTCGCAGCATTGTATCTACGTAAAATGTAAAATTATAGACATATACAGCAGATGGCCACACACCTATCTCACTGCCACAAATGAAGCTCATTACAACCAATGTAATATAGTCAGTAGTAGTACTTTTATGTTTGCTGATGGTTGTTTTCTTTTGCATTATTGGTTGATTGGGTGGTTTATTTTCAAGAACACCCTTCGCCTGCCAAAAACAGAAACACACACAGAAAATCCTGGTTTTCTTGAAGTTCATATCCTAACCCATTGCGTGCAGGTTTCTATAAGTTAACATGCGGGGCAATTTACAATGTCACCATGTAAAGTTCTTTCCTGCTGGAGATACTTCACTTATGTTTAATTTGATTTTCTAGCAGAGACGGCCACCAGCATGATGCCAGTCACGGGGAGCTGTAGGATCATAAACAGAGAACACAGACCAGAAGCTTTTTAAGAAGGCTCTACCATCCACCCTTGGTACTCAAGAAAAATTATATTACTCTCCTGACTTAATGCAGATCAGACGGGTTATAAAATGTTAGTGGTTCATATCTTAAAAAGAATAAATTTAAAACCATTCAAAGAGAAAAGCTATGTTATTGTGTAACCTACCTGGGGTAGCGTGTTAGCCGTGGCCAGCATGTCTCCAAGTATGGGCCATATAAAAACTCCCCCATCATAAATAACTTGGGTTCTGATCGAGGGCTCCACACCAGTGAGACTTTCAGGATACACCTGAAAAGATATTGTATGGCTCAGTAAGAAAATTACAGTCAACCTATAAGTTAGTGGGCCACAGAATTTCCAAAACAATAATATATTGTCTATTCTTAAAATATCAATCCAGCCCTATTTTAATCTCTATTTTCCTAAAGTTTTTAGAGTTTGAAAATGAAAGTTCTGCCTCATTTTCCTCCTCCTCCAGCTGCCTCTGCTGAAAGCAGGAAGCATACTTAAGTATGCTTTCTGCACATGCTCTGTAGAACCCCTACTGATGTCAATGGGAGTAGCTGCAGTCAATTCCATGTATATTAGCTGAACATTGATGTTCGACATCCACTTGGCAGTAGCTACACCCAATCATGTTAATGGGAGCACCCCATTGGCTTAAACAGAGGTCCTACAGGCCATTTGCAGTAAGTGTACTTAAATATGCTTCTTGATTACACTTTTCTGAGGCAACAGGGCAGGAGAGAAATAATACAGAGATCTACAGAAAGATACAGAGATCTTATTTTCTAATGCATTGGAGTCTATGCAAAATATAATCCAATATGCATTCAACAAAAAAAACTATTTTCTAGGATAGAATTTTCCATCAATTGTGAGATACTCTCTAAAATATATAAGATTCTTGGCATTAGAATCTTACAGTGAAGAGGTTGGGTAGGTCCCCGGTTCTGCTAGTCCACGATAACGTCCAGATGGCGTGGAAACATGTGTCCAGGTCCTTGGTGACAGTAAAATCGCTTGTATTGATATAAGGAGAAGTGTAATTGTCTGAATTGTCTATCAATAGCCTTCTGAGACGGGAAGGAGATATGTCCACAGGTATACCTATATAAAAAGCAGTTAAACAGAAATCATAATTAGCCAGCTGGGATGGTCAGCCACCGGGCATGCCAAATCCACAAAATATTCCAAGATGGCACAGTTTTGCTCACATTTAGACATATAGAGACATCTAGGTCTCATCTTATATCACCCCATTAGGGAAGTTCTCCCTTTCGTTAATTTACTAAACACAGCTAAGTTGATTCTGTATTTCGATTTAGCTTACCTTTTATGACCACGTCTGACACGTGGACTGAGAATGTTCCTCCGATTGGCGGGCTGGCTGATTGTAGCCTTTGGACGGTTAAAACAATAGTCCCATCTCCATATCTCATTGACTGTGTGAGCTGATCGCTTCTTCCCGACCCCGCCACGGTGGAACCATTACTGTGTTGAACAAAAGACCAACAGCATGACATTTTCTCAGATATTAAAGATGTGAGCACAGACTAAATCTGTAAAAAAAAAAACACGGGAACCGTACCAGAGTTCTATTAGAGGAAGACCGATGCCACAATTCCCAGCCAATGAAGTCAAGCTGTACGTTGGGTATTTCCCAGCGATAAAAATGGCGTCTAGAAAATGTCCACCAGGTTGGGCTGGCTCTGGATCCACTTGAAAAACTGTACAAGAACAGAATAATGTTTTCTCTAGAGCTCTTTTATATGTTTTCTCATCAATGTCATACCACAACTTTGCATGTTGTCAATGAAATTAGCGGGGCAGATACCTTCCGTGCTTCTGTTTGTCACCATAACGTCATCGACGTAAAACCAACTCTCGTCTTCTCCGTTTTCCGCATACGCCAGAGCAATCTGATCCACCAACACCGCCGACTCCGTGTGTACGTCTTTCAGCGATCCCGAACTTTTTAGACAATCCCACAAATCGACGCAGCCAAATTTCCACCTGAACAAGCGTCTCATTATCAACAGAGGAAACTTATGTATCAGAAAATGTTTGGTCAAAATAATACATCAAAACACAAGATATATATTTATATATATATATATATATATTATTTCTTATATTATAGAACAGACCTAAAATTTGCTTTTTTTAACCATTTAGTTTTTTAGCTGTAGCTATCTCTCTACTGGTATAGAAAATTCCAAATTTAAGTTGGACGCATAAGAAACAACGAAAAGTAGACTTTTGGTTCGCGTACCGGGCTCCTGAATAAGGTTTAACGTACCTCTCTGTGTTTCTCATATCAAATCCTGATTCACATGAATTGTTTTTCTTTATTGTGTTTAGAAAGGTATTATTGTACGAAAACGAGACCACCAGAGTGATCTCCGCATAGCCTTTGTATGCAAAGCACAACTAAGAAAAAGAAAGAAAAAAAGAAATAGTTTTTATTTTCTTAGACTTGTATATATATATGTGTGTGTTCAAATGCTGGTATTTATACATTTTTATATTGATTATACACCCAATCATCTCAAACTGCGCATACTCACGTGACTGTATTTATTTAACGTATAGACTGTTGAGTGAGACCCATTAAAAAGATACGTTGGCATGAAAGTGCTGGCTCTGCCACAGTGCGGTTCTGTCCATTTGCCGCGATCTCCTCCTAGTCCAGCCGAGCCTGAAAGACAAGCGACCGCTAATCCTGAAACAAAGCGATACGGCTAACAGTCGCCCCATCTCATCAGCTTGCCGAGACTACCATGCGAGGTCTCCTGAGGTTCTCATGGAATTTCCAGGAGATCAGTAGTTGGCGCTCTAAACAAACAATGCCTACGGAAGCGCTTTGTAAGTACATATGATGAATGATGACTGCGCTGTCTATCTAGAATCAAGGATATTAAAGAATCCTTCTTACTAGTCATTTAGAGCCCATTGTCATCATCTAAGGGATAGTGACAAAGTGTATTTAACTGTCTGGGCAAAAGGAGATGGATCTTCTGATGATATAGATAGTGATGGTAGAAAAAACTATTGCCCCCTCTAATCTGTCCCTTTTCAATTACCCTTTTGGATAGCTTTATGCACATCCCAAGCTCTCTTAAACCCCTTTACCACATCTACATTACTTCCACCGAAGATATATTCTACATATCTACTACCCCTTCTGTAGAGCAGAATGTTCTCATGTTACCCTTCGGTATTCTGCCCAATAACATTATGTTACGGCTTCCTCTTAACATGCTTGCCTCTAGGATTGTGTTCATAGCATGATATTGCATGTTACCTTCTTCAAATCCATTGTGTAGAAATATATCTGCGGAGGAGTCCTCTCGGGCGCAATGGACAGAAAGCATGTCCTCCAAGGCAGCTTGGATCTAGAGGAAAGGAGAACCGTCTCGGAATCATATGGCCATGTTTGAACAAGGAGAATCAAACTTAACATCCCAGAGTCTAGGAGATTTTAACAATTTTAACATCGGAATGAAGTCATCTGTATTCAAGCAGGGATTTCAGCTGTGATTTGCCAGTAGGAAAAATACCAACTTGGAGGCTCTGATATCATTAATACAGAGTAAAATATAAAGGAGTTGGCTCCAGATTATGTATTTGGGCATCTGCCTGAGAGATAAGGGCAAGCATAATCATATTTAAACGTTATAACACCACTGGTTCAACAACATGGGCTGTAATGAGCTTCAGCTGTGGCAGTAACCTTAGCCAACATCATTAAAAGTCATCTTCTGATCTCACCGGACATGGAATCGGCACACATTGTGCTGTGATTATCAGCAACACCTGCCAGTTGTGTGAATGTGAGCGGTTAGGGATCATGTGAGCGGTTAGGGATCATTTTCTGGATTTGTGCCGTGGGAGTTGGATTTTAATTATTGATCAAGCTCTTGGTGTCTCTGTTAAGCAAAGCATTCTGGAAATTATTGCACAATTATCATAAAACCACATATTCTATAAAAAGGGCAAACAATTGCATGACCCATGCTTAATATTTGAGTGGTACTGTAACTAAATATTTTGTTCTAGAACGCTGTAGGAGTATCAGGAACAAAGTCAATGAATTCCGCAAGGTTAGTGGCCTTAATTATGGGGTTTGATCTTGTTGTGAACGTTCCAACCCAAGAGTAATCAGACTTTGAGACTGTGTTACAGGCTTCTGTACTCACTTGGTCGGATGTAGCGTTGACCGGGACGGGATTACTAGACGCATCGCCCCAACAAAACCGGATCTGTCCTTCTCCAGAAACAGTCAGAATCTGGGGAAAGAACGCAATTAATTGTGTGCTAAAACGATCAGGCTAGGAGAACGTGGCGAGGAACTCTAATATAACGCGAAATAGGCTGTCCAGGTTTCACGTCTCCATCTGTCACACCTGAACATAATATTCTTCATGGTAATCTCGATAGTCTGCATACACAATGGTGTACTAAGCTAAGTTTTTATGTTGTTTGTTACGGTCGTTTTCCATCAAGCACTGGAAAGCTCAATTGATATTTTGTAGAGGTAAAGCATCAGCTTTTGACCTGCGGGGGACATCTTACTGAGGCTCCTCACCTGGATATCTGGAAGCTGGGATGATTTTGCCACTATTTGGTGTTTTTCTCTCTTGTAGCTATTCACTATATCTGGGTTTAACCAGGTATTGTGGATCTGCGCCCCTATCGTCATGTCGTACCGTGGTCCTCTTCCACGCTGTACCATTTCCATGTAATATTTCTTTCCTTCCACAAGTTCAATTTTAGGAGATTTCTGTTGCCACCAGAAACCCCAGTTCAGCTCCCAGTGTTCAGACCAAGCGGAAATGCCATCTGGGATGGAAGCTATCTGGACCTGCAAGAAAACACCAATTGGGAGAAAAATAATATCCTTGATGAGTTTCTATATTATATATAAAAAAAGATCTAGTGTTTAACCCCTTAAGGACAATGGGCGGACCCTAAACCCATTGAAAACAATGTATTTTGTCATTAAAGGGTTAAACTTGTGCATCGACATGGGAATTGTTACAGGTGAAATGCGTCAGGTGGTATAATACGCCACAATGGGGTTCTGACGCATCTGCTGAGTTTATTAAGCACCTCAAAGGGGTGTTATTACTCCATATGTCCCTTTTATGCTTATTTAATTTGTTTCAGCTTTTGTTTATAGTTTTTAAAATATTTTTGGGTTCCCTTTTTCAGAGTTTTCTAAGGTTTTTTTTTTATTGTTTTATTATTTTATTATGGTCTATGAATGCTAAATACCATGCAGATGACTATTCCCCTTTGTTTGAATGGATTACTTGTAAAATATATTTCTTATATGACAATTTTATTTTGTAAAATATATTTTGTTTTATATAAAAAAGGCCTTTTGTTTTAAGACTACCAGGTGTCAGACTACTACAAACCAAAAAAAAAACTAAAGGTGTTACTACCAGGTAACAAGAGTCACGTACGAGATGCCAAAAAATTTGAGAAAATCCCTATGTTTGAATATCACCGACAAAATATTATCCAGGAAAACGAAAAGTAAAAAAAAAAAGACCAAACCAAAGATAATTTAAAATAGTTATTTTTATTTTGTTATTTAGATTTAAAATGTTATAGTTTTATTGTTTTCTTTAAAGATAACAGTATAGTTTGCATGTAATTTAGCGAACGCTCTATACCTTGTTTCCTGCGTCCTCTGATTGGCTAAAGTACAGTTGCGCCGCATTATCCGCCTGGATCCAGAACGTATAGTTGTTTGTTTCCGGTGCCACAAAGAAGCCACTCAGTTTTGCTCTGTGTATAAATATTCATATTAAGATATATATATATATATATATATATATATATATATATAGTGATTTCTAACAATCTCCAAGCTTGAAAAAGAGCAGTTAAGGAGTCAGAAAAAATAGTTCCAATCATCACCTAAAATCCTGATCTAATTCTAGATTGATTCCCACCAGAGAGCTGGCGTTGGCCGTTAACAGACTTTTGTGAGCAATTTTGTCTGGAAAGGGCATTTCCCTCGATCGATTCCACATTTCAAACAGCAGTCCTCGATTACCTGAGATTAAAGGAGAAAAACAGATAACTTATCAAATTATTAACTGCTTGGGTTCTAGATCACCTGTGTGAGTTCTACCGAAGCCCCTGGTATTAAAATACCAACTTTCTCTGCTTTCAGTCCCTTTCCTTTTCCAAAAGTTTATTTCCTTCTCCTTTGTCCTTTTATCCCCCCCTTTCTATTTCCTTTTTCTGTGCCTCTAGCTCCAATAATATTTTCAGCTCTTCTTTTAGATTTCCCTGGGTTTTTTTTTTTTCTAATTTTTCAGTTTTCAAGTTTATTTCCGAACTTCCCCATCAATTTCTCTCCTTTCTTTCTTTTGTTCATTCGTTCGTTCATTCGTTCATTCTTTCGTTCATTCTTTCGTTCTAGCCCTCGGCCAGCAAAAGCGGCACCCAGAGGAAATTGTTGAATGCTATGGTCTTTATAAACTGATATTGAAGACCCCAAACCATGGTATCTTCTGTCAGCCTGAAGGCCTTTAACCCAAACCCATGAAGGCACTAGGAATAGAGACTTGTATAAAATAATTTATATAATGTAGGGGATAAAATATTCTTTTTGACATGAAAAAATTCTTCTAATTTCTTCAATACTTTCTAGGTTCATTAAAAAATAATTTTAAACGTAATATAACTCGGTACCTGGATGCGGAGACTTCTGGCTTCCAGTCTTGGGTCCAGTTGTGCAAGTTATGCTTTTTGGTGACAAATCTTTAATCTCGCATGGTTCACCTAAGGACAAATTGGAAGTGAAAACACGTCCGTAGATATCAATGTCCCCAAAAATTCATAAAATATCAGATGGTTCTTTCTGGCGTACCTGATGGATTTCCTACCTAGTGGCTCGACACCCCAGGAGGGGAAAGGGGTGAAGCCTAAACCCACTCCCGCCAACCAACAGAACAATGACAGGCTACCAAGGCTCAGAACGGGTCCCCCCGTATCCAAATGGGGCCTCTGGCCCCAAGTGCCCCTACTTACAGCTCTGCAAATTGGGCCTTATCGCCTTAAATGAGCGTTGGAGGGCATTGTTGTTGTAGAGTCCAGAATCCCCTAGCGTACCTTTCTGGACACCAAGGCCCAACTTATATAGTATTTATAAGTATGTCATTAAGCCGTCAGTAACTCTCCATTACCTGCCACGCTGACCTTAGCCGGGCGCTCAAAATAATTGCCAAAGATAGTAATATCTGTTCCTCCTGCAAGACTTCCCAAATCCGGGGTTACTGAAAGTATTTCTACAATAGGACAGATACTCAAGGTGAATATTACACATTTATATATAGTATATTGCATAATGATCACAGAGCCATAATTCAACCACAATTAAAAGGCTACTACCTGGACACATGTTACGTGTTCTACGATTAGAATGTCCCAGCACAATTATGAGATATTTGGAATCGGCCCGACTATAGAACAATATATACCCAGATGAACAGCGACATTTAAACCTAAATTATTATGCTAAGAGGCTACAAACACCATTGAAAAATTACAAAGAAGGCATACCTGAGTGTGTCTGAAACATGAATAATTCATGCTTTGCACTTATAAGCCAGGAGTCTTTGCTTACTGTAGACCTAAAAAACAACGGGGGTTAGGGGCGGCCGTGAAGACCCTCGTCATCATGTCATGCCACCGGACATTTCATATGGGCATAGAGGGCATTTTTCTAATAGCAGTGACCTATTCATACCAATTTATGTAACCAAGACATTTAAAAGAAGAATACATTTTATTTACACAACTAAATATTATAACCCATTTCCTGCTGTTTCTATACACATTATCGGGGCTTTTAGGGCTGTAGAACCCCGCGATACCCTCATACCCAGCAAATAGAGTATAGAGGGGCATCAGAGGAGGAAAGAACAAAGAGATGTGGGTACTAAAGAGGGGCTTTCACTCCTAAACAGGGTCAGAGCGATGATAACTCATTCTTATTGATATTAAGGGGTGGGCTTCATGAGTCTTCAGTAGCAGTTGCCTTACAAAAAATGACTGCAGTTTTTCTGAAGTAATACTGCAGTTTTTTGGACATGAAAAAACTGCAATACTGCACATTTACTGCAGTTTTACTGCATTTGTACTTCACTGTACTGCAGTTTTACTGCACTTTTTTTTTATATTGCAAACCTACAGTTGTAATTCAATTTACTGCAGCTTTATTGCAGTTGTACTTCCGTACAAAAATAACTGCAGTACAACTGCAGTACAGTGAAGGACAAATGCAGTAAAACTGCAGTAAATATGCAGTAATACTGCAGTAAAAGTGCAGTATTGCAGTTTTTTCATTTCCAAAAAACTGCAGTATTACTTCAGAAAAACTGCAGTAATTTTTTCGTAAGGGTTTGTACCCCATGGAAGAAGGGACGGTGTACTGGGTCTCATAATATGGAGTAGATGTGAAAGCTCTCGGGTCCTCCTAGCCTGAAGCCGATATGTTGTCATCTGGGGTCGGAAACCGACGCGGTCAGGTGAAGAACTAGAGGAGAAAATGATTTTACGTGATCTTTTTTTACTTACATGCCTTTGTTAAATACGGAAAAGCTGATATTCTGTGAACCTGTGATGGAGAAATAAGTCAAGGAGTTTCTTTTTATGTAAGCATAGTTTTCCCATGGATACCAAACACAAATGCATAAAACACGATGTTGATAATCTTCATATTGAAGCAGCTTACGGAGAACTTCCCCCATCCCATCAGTCGTTTGGCTCACCAATATGGTTTCCTTCGACTCTGCACGCTAGCTTCCCGTATCCATGCTCCAGTTGTATGGGGTAACTATGGAGGGCAACGGGGGCATATTACAAAACATTCAACATGGCTTCTACGTCAGCTCTGAGCCATTGAGGTGGCGTTAGTTCGGGACTTACATGCTCTGCGTGTCCTTGTTAACCAGCGAGCACACTGTGAAGAATCCATCCCGCTCCGACCTCATAATTACTGGACTAACAATAAAAACATGGAAGACGAGAAGTGCATTAAAATATTTATTGGATTGAGTAAATATCCATATCGGAGTCAGACTCCAGCTTTACCAGCTTGATGATGTCACATGTGTTTTATGATGCAACACGTGCAAAGTTTTAGGAAATGATGTTTCAGGTTCTTTTTTTTCCTGTCAAAGTGTAGGAATTGATGAGATATTGTGTGTCGGCCTGCCCCAGGGGTAGAACTGGAGGGGTATTTAGATTATAAGAGGGTATAGATAAGGAAAGGGAATAAAAAAAAAATGATATTGTGGTAATACTCCATACATTTACCCCTCTGATGAAGCCGAATGGCAAAGCACGTTCGCATAACTTTTTTTATGTATATTATACTTATTTTATTATATTTATTATAAATAAAATTAAAGTGCTTGTAACCTAAACCTGGATGTGGCGCCACCACCTATCATATCCATAGTGAAAGAATCGTACAGAATAGAGACCTCGAAACCCATTTGCGTTGTTAAAATCCACCATCATTTTATTCTGATTCTGATTTATACAATAATTTATAAAAATCGCAATAACTCGCTTGACTACCTACCCGTCAATGAATTCACCTCCAAAGTCATAGCTTTCAATTTGATCCGTCGTGATCCACCCGGACACTTCAATAATACTTCCTATACAATATAATATATAAATAGAATCAATGAATCAATTAAAAAGAAATTAACAAGTTATTAAAACAACCCAAAATAATAAAGCTCTACTATATAAGGGTATAAGGGCACGTTGATTGCGTTATTTCAGACGTTTAGAACCATTTGGAGGAACTAATTTAGTGAATCCCCATATGACACACGCTCCAATTAGGGCAGGGGCGTCCAACCTGCGGCACTCCAGCTGCTGCAGGACTACATCTCCTATAATGCTCTTTCAGCAAAGGAGCTGGCTGAGGAGGATGGGAGATGTAGTCCTGGAGGGCCACAGGTTGGATGCCCCTGAATTAGGGGGTATTGAAATAAACCTTAGCTGCCTTCAACAGTAACAAATGAGACATCTTAAATGAATCGTACCCGGTGTGCCGGCCGATGGGTGGACACCATGAATGACAGGTGTATGTTCCGCAGAGAACTGAGAAGAAATGACATTAAAGAGAGATTAGCAACATATACATCACTACAGTTCCCAGTATACTAGGGGAGTTTGAAGATAAGGTTACATGACTAGTGGAACCCTCGACTTCCCTTCGGCCACACTCCCCACAAAACTCACTTGAGACATTCATGGCCATGACCACTCGGACACAAAATGCGGGCAATAATGGCCACAGCATTTATTTCTAATACATAAAATAATCAGACCTTGCCAGCACTTTACATAGAAGAAAATTAATTTTAAGAAACTCTACTACGCACTCATGTTCTTCAATTAATGTTTCTGCTGCTCATACCACCAGGTGAGGGCAGCACTGAGTTCTCACAGCCACCAGAGAGTATTAGGACTGTCTATACCCATGAGAGGACACAGACCCTCACTCCAGGCCATAAACATGGGCTGTCACGTTCTCTACAGGCCCAGCAGCCCATCATGGATGTGTCGTGTCATGAAGAGAGTACTAGGACTGCCTCTACGCATGAGAGGACGCAGCCCCAAACTCCAAACCATGAACCTCTGGTCATTATGTCTACAAGCCCCGGCCATCCATCCTGGCTGTGCTGTGTCTTGAAGAAAGGGCAATATATGCAGTGATCTAGCATTGGGCTGTAGTAGGGTTTCTCTCATATAATACAATGTGTAGAAATAGCGGAACGTCTCCTTTCTCCAACTGCTAAACTGATCTTCTTCCCATTTTCTGGTGAGGTCCTACTGCTGCCATGACATCAACTATAAAAGTTACTGCCAAAACATCCAAAATATATTTGTACAATTCATGGGTACATGGAATGTTACATAGTTATACAGGTTTGGAACACAATATCAAGTCAGTGAAATCAAACTAGTCCAAGAACTTAACTGGGATTGACCCAGATGAAGGCATCTGCCCTCCACAGCCTTTCCCAGCCATAGCCACTCATGCCCAAATGGAGAAGGATAGGACATTACTTTACGATACCAAAGAGCTGTATGAAGAAACCAACTTAATGTCTAATGCGAAGGTCCAACACTGACAAGTTTCTGCTACAAGAAGGACTGAGCTGGCCCTGCATAATGTATAGTTCAATCAGGCACCCCTTCTTGCGGGAGAACCTCACTTGGGATTGCCATTCATAATGAGTGAAGTTCTTGGGTTGAAATGTCAGCTCTTTTTTTCTCTTTTTTTTCTTTCTAGCCCAGAGATGAAGAACTTCACTCCCTGATAGTCGCAAACCAGCCAAGTAATGTATATATAAATTCATGAAACAGGTATCTTGACACATTGTGAACCGGTGAGCTGGGGAATCCAAAAAATGGGCACTTGGGGACTGGAGTCGTGCACCCCCGCTCCGTCGTGTTAAGCAAATAAACCTTTACAGCTCTGTCTTTATTCTTTCTTCTGGATGGTTAAAAAACACACACAGAAACATTTAAGGTGTTAGTGTGTGTGCGTGATGTGTGTGTGGTAAGTGTGTATGCGAGCATGGTGTGTGCGTGCGTGATGTGTGTGAGTGTGGTAAGTGTGTGTGCGAGCATGGTGTGTGCGTGCATGATGTATGTACGCGTGGAAACCACCTATTAGTGCCTGTCCTTTTGTCAAATGACAATTAAGCAATTAATATAATATTAAAATAGAGTTTTAAATCATTTAAAGAAAAATCTGGGACGGGTTTCGTTATTCTGGACATTCTAGAAGCACGTGAGGCTCCGACAGGTTTTTAACTGTTTATATTCTGTACTGAAGTCATGGAGAATCGGAGAAATTGAGGATTTTAATGCTTAAACCATCGAGACGCCGGCTTCTTTAGCCCTGAAGAGCCGGCCAACAAAACCCGCAACGGGCTTGAAGTTGCCGGCGATGCTGCTAATTATACGCGACAGAGGTCGGGGTGGGGGGGGGGCAGAAGTGAGAAGCAGATTAGAGCGTTAGGGAATTACCACCAGCTGACAGGTAAACCTTTTACTGTTTAAACGTGTCACTGCCTGTAGCAAGCTGGAAAGAGCTGGCAGGAACACGGCCCGAAAACAAAGACGCGCGTTGTGCTCGTTCGGCTAGGAATGTGACTCATTAACTCAATGCCCCGGTGATATTTAATCAGCGTTCATGAGACATTTATGGCATGCCAATACCATTAACGAAAACAAAGTCGCAGTAATGTTCAATCCCTTTAATCAGGTTAGAAGCAACGTTTTTCCTGCCGTAGACTTTACTGAGAGGGTTGTAGGTATATGGAACAGCCTCCCAGCGGAAGTGGTAGAGGCTAACTCGGTGAGGGAATTTAAACATGTACACGCAGGTGGAGCAAGAATAAGGAGAAAGGTGTCTCATCTTCTAACTACAATTAAAAATAGATGGATGTTTGTGCTTCCATAATAAAGCTACATGGAAAATAATCATCGAAACGTAGAATTTCATAGAAATAGAATCTAGCCTGCCTGTTTTTTTTACCTGATTTAAAGACTTTAATCTTAATCAGTCGTTCGTCTTGTCTTAGATTTAGGAGCCGTATGTCTATCCCATGCATGTTTAAATCTCCTCACTGTAGTAACCTCTACCACTTCTGCTGGGAGGCTGATTATCGATTTAAACCAATCGATAATCAGGGACTGGAACGTCCCTTTAAATATTGTTGTTAAACAAGTTACCTTAAATGTATTATTAGTTGGCTGCTTCAATGACTCTCCTCCAAAAAATACATCTAGTTGGTACAGAGCTTCTTCCTTTGAACTCCTGGTAATAATAAAGGATATGAAAATAGAGGGAAAAAAAAGTATTTTGCCACAAATATATCCGTTGCAAAATTATAATTGGAACTTTTGACATGAATTTGACTATGAATTTGGATGTAAATGCAAATAGAATAAAATGAATATATATATATAAAATAAGGCTATAATCTCTCTTCTACGTGGTTTTTAAATAGATTTAATATTTAATTTTCACAATATTTAAAGCTAACTGTGTGAGGTGAGGTGTGCTGCGTAGAAGAGGGATTCGCTTGCTGTGATTGCTCCGGCAAACAGGATTCGTTATACTGTCTGCGGAAATCCACAATTTCAGGTAATTTGCTGTTTCTGTCTTAATAATGTGTATATAAGGCTTTGGTCTGTGCAGCTGCTATGCTGCCCCCTTGTGGTATATGTAAGTAAGTGTTCTTTCTATAGATATCCATATCAGCATATCTGGGACGTCTGTGGGTTTGACCTGGGGTCTCCGAGTGAAGCCCTGTTTCCCTGGGTCTCCGAGTGAAGCCCTGTTTCCCTGGGTCTCCGAGTGAAGCCCTGCTCCCTGGGTCTCCGAGTGAAGCCCTGCTTCCCTGGGTCTCCGAGTGAAGCCCTGCTCCCTGGGTCTCCGAGTGAAGCCCTGCTCCCTGGGTCTCCGAGTGAAGCCCTGCTCCCTGGGTCTCCGAGTGAAGCCCTGTTTCCCTGGGTCTCCGAGTGAAGCCCTGCTCCCTGGGTCTCCGAGTGAAGCCCTGTTTCCCTGGGTCTCCGAGTGAAGCCCTGCTCCCTGGGTCTCCGAGTGAAGCCCTGCTTCCCTGGGTCTCCGAGTGAAGCCCTGCTCCCTGGGTCTCCGAGTGAAGCCCTGCTCCCTGGGTCTCCGAGTGAAGCCCTGCTCCCTGGGTCTCCGAGTGAAGCCCTGTTTCCCTGGGTCTCCGAGTGAAGCCCTGCTCCCTGGGTCTCCGAGTGAAGCCCTGTTTCCTGGATCTCCGAGTGAAGCCCTGCTCCCTGGGTCTCCGGGACGCTTTGTTCTTTCTCTAGGTAGGGGAGCGATGTTTCGAGTGCCCATTTCCATCCCACTCCACACCTACTAAAGGCAGTCTTTGGGGTAGCCCTGTCCCTGCCCGTGACTAGCCCTGCCTCGTCATGGATTACCTGCCCCGGAACATTGAGAGCTCCGGGTAGCCCACCCTAGGGGGGTTTCAAGTCTGCTTATCAGCATTTAGGGAACGTACCTTGTTTTGCATTTTATGATTCCTGAAGCAGACAAAAAGGGGCAAACGTCACACATCAGTGGGGGCAGCCGTGGATTTCTCATGTAAACCTCAATTTGGGATCTTTTTCCAAAAGATGTAAAATTATTACAGCTCTGGTCGCATCCTGTTGATTAAAAAATACAAAAAAACCTTAATAATTTGGTAAAGAATCCGTATAGAATATAGCTTCACGCAAAACCAATAAATGCCTAATCCATGTCGTTATGTGATGCTCTGATTGTATGTTTGTGCCATATAAATCACTAAGTTATCCTGGACGCTTCTGTTATAGCTCAGTTATTCCACTAGGGGCAGCAGAAGGCTCTTCTAGCCATTTGCCTGTCCCATGCATGTTTAAATCCAATCACTGGATTAACATCTACCACTTCTGCTGGGAGGCTGTTCCACTTATCTACCACTCACATGGTAGACTCTCCTCACTATTGCTACTTAAGATGTAAGATACCCCATTATCAACCCATATGTTTGCCTTTGGATGCTAAAAATAGCCTTGATGGCTCCAACCATCCTACACCATTCCAACATTAAGATAATAATCCCAAACAGATACGTCATTTTCATAATTTTCTGAAGAATTACAGACTGGAAAAAACACACATTAACAAAAATGTTTAACATGTCTTTCTATGGCAACAACCAATCAGTGCCCCCGCTGGTGTCACATGTCATTTAAGCATTCCCTGAAAAAATATTCATAATTTAAGAATCAACAGAATATATGGAACATCAAGAAGAATGAAAAAAAGCCTTAGACTAGTTTGTGTTCCTATTATTCCTCCCCCTGTATAATAAATTACCAGGTTAATGGAGTTTTTTTTATTAATAAAGTTTTAGTTGGAATGGTTTGTTCTAATTATTAAACGCGTCATTAAGGTATAACAAAACACACAGAAAGCAAACATGAGAAGAACGAGAGCATGATGCGTTAAGAACTATAATAAAGAAAAAAATCTCTATTTCTAGATTTACACCGGGGGGGAAAAAATCCATTCCTTACCATGAAATAAAATAGTAATCCAGCTGCCCCCTGCAATGCTCCCCTCTCTTGGCTCTATGGTGAAATTAATGCAAAAGGCTGAAATAAAAAGAAAATGAATGTAAAATATTTATTTATTAAATAATTCAATAAATAAATCACTAAATTAAATGATTTTATAAACGCCAATTAACAGAAACGTACTTACCCATAGAGGTTAATATCTGCCAAACGCAAAGAGCTGATAGTAAATGGATCATTTTTGGTTCCGATTGCAGGGACTTCGTTCGTTTATACTTTTAGCTCACAATCCATCTGTCTGAAAGTACTAAAATGAAGTCATTTAGACTTAAAACCACGGTTTTAGTTTATTTTATCAAATAAATGTTATTTGCATAAAAAATGCAAGATGCTCCACCTACTGACCTCTGCAATATATATATATATATATTTATAAATATATATCATTTTTATAGCTAATTTTATTTCATTATAAAATATATAAATGTATTTAATTATAAAATACAGAATTCTTTCTATGTATTCTCAGTTTCTGAGGAAAATAATGTCTTTCTTCATACGCCCCGTACGTTAATTCACCTCTTAAGTCTATTTCTGGTGACTTCTAAGCTTCTGAGATAAGCTTCCGTTACTCTTGAGTGGAATAGAACACAATATTTGGGAAGATTGCAAGAGTTTTCATGTATAAAAAAATATTTTAGATTTACTTTACTATTAACTGACTATTTCCCAATAAATACCCTTAAACCATCGTTTCTGGAAGCTGTGGATGAATTCTGTTATAGGGTAGTTATTTAGTCCTGGCAGTGAAGGTATGAAAGACTCCAGGTGGTCTGCGTACGGTCAAGTAAGAGACATCTCTCGAGGAACCTTCTGCAAGTCCAATGTCCAAAGTCCAATGCCTTTTAGGTTATAGTGGTCTACCTGGTGGTCCATGAATCAGATATTCCCTACAGTCCCAGTCTTAAAAACCAATTGGTTCTACTGCTTTAAAGACTACCATGATGGTGTTCATGTTCCTCACCAGACATTACATTACATTTATGTATACAGCGCCTCAACAATCCTTGGTGGTGTCACAACAGAGACACAAAAAATGATTTAAAACCACAAACAATAACAAACTGGTACAACAGGAGAAGATGGCGCTGCTTCTGTGAGCTTACAATCTAGTCGGTGGTTGAGGGTGAAGGACAGCTTGGATGGGGATGACAGTAGAAGAGAGACGACGGTCATGAGAGAAACGAAGAGGGCGGTTAGGGGTGTATCTGGGTAGGAGGGTAGAGATGTAGAGGGGTGCAGAGTAGTTGAGGGCTCTGTAGGTCAGGGTAAAAGGTTTGAATTTAAGTTGGAGGGTATGGGGAGCCAGTGGAGCGATTGGAGCAGCAGATGAGGACTAATGGCATGAAGCCCTCTACAGAAAAGCTAGGCAGCACTGGCCATTGATGAAGCCAACTCAGCAAATGCATGCAGAATGTCTTTAATGCCAGGAATACATAAAAAATCTCTGTATTTTGTCATTTTACAAAAAGGATCACACTTGTCTTACAAAGGTGCCATACTCACAATACCCATGATGTTCAAGTGTCTTCTGCTTGGATACCAGAAAGAACCATGGTTGACCCCAGCATTCGATCTCACTCCGTCCACTCCGTCTATACAATTGTCCAAGGTTCCAGCCGGGTGAGGTTAGTGGCTTTGCCAACACGCAGCCATTTTTCAGAACGTTAATAAAAGCAGAATCATATCATAAAGGAAGAAAATAATATATTAAAAATCTAGCTACGGTTTCTGTTTAACGGATCATTAAATCCTCTGGACCCCTCGCTGCTTCTCCACTGAAATGTGTGGCCGTTACGTTCCAAAAGGAAATAAAACTCTTACCTGCGACCGAAAGGAGCTTAATGATTTACAGAAGTTTTAAACCTTTGTGGTCAAATATGCGAAAAGAAAGAAAGAAAGAAAAAAAAAACCCTCCGGGGAAATAACTACAGATACGATCATTTTTAATTAAAACGTATTGACCAGGACATGTTAAGTAACATTTCAAGAAAGTTTTTGTATTTTATCTACAGTTTTTACAAAAAAGTTAGAAATTCAGGTCAACAAAGTCCACGAAGACCACCGTGATAATCCAAGACTTCTGAATTCCTGTGAACGGAAACCAAATTAAAACGTTCTAGATTGAAACCTAGTGTACGTTCCTTAGATGTTCCATTATCCCACCTGAGATCTGTCCATGATTGACCCAGAGTCTCCAGATGAAGCCCTGCTTTCCTGGCTCTCCGGGTCAGTTTCTTCATTCTCTGCCCGCTCTCTACCTACTGTCTTCGCTCTGCCCACCCACTAAAGGCTGCATGGAACGACCCCCGCTGTAGTGGGAACCAGGGGGTCTAGAAGGACTACCCTGGCTGTTGCTACCACCTTCTTCAAACTCTGACCAGCTACAGATGGGTAGCCCCTCCGGTCCTTGGAACAAAGTAACGACACGAGATCAGGTACAAACAGACCAAAGTTTATTAACACAATGTTTATATATAAGAAAACCCAGGTCCATCATCCACAACTATCATGTCCTCAAAGTACCGGAACGTCTCGTCTCTACCTCCTTACTTATCGGGAGACGAATGTTACTCAAGCGATGAAGACAGGAGCCTTTCTGGCATGGGAAACTTCTGGAATCGAAGCTAGTTGCCGATGTTTCCCTACTGTGTGTCTTGGCTTTCTTGTGCTTTGTTCTTTAGGTCGTTGCCCCTGGCTTGAAAGGAGACAGGGGACAAATTATTGTGTTTTCTTTTGGACGGATCCGCTTTAACCCGTTCCCAGGTTGTATCCCTCCCCTGTTGTGAAGTTGCTGACTGTTGTTGATTGGTTGAGGCAGCCCTTGTAATAAAAAACTTTATTAAGAAGTAAACCAGATCGTACTTAACAAAACAATAAAATACCATTTGTGTGACTTTTATTATACGTTTTAGAAACATCTTATAGACAAGGCCGGATTTAGGCCAGATTGGGGAGTGACGGGGTAGTTCAGCACCAGATGTTCATTACTTTCCACCACTCCGCGAATCCTGTATATAACCATTCCATATGCTGATAAACCTATAGAGAAACATAATATTATTAATAAGTTATTATTATTATTATTTATTAACTTTTTTGAGATGCTTACTTTACTATATTATGATTTTCATATAACCCCTTCCGTCAGACAAGATGGGTTTTTTTTCTCCTGTATTTTAGAATTCCTCAGCATTCTATACCTTATACCCTGGTCATTCTCGAGAGCCGAGTGATACACCCCCCCCCGTTGGGTTCATCCATACCGCACACGTCTGAAGAATACATAATCCTCGTAATATGATATATAAACAAATGCGGCCTCGGTTTTAACATTCTTCTTGCCTCACATGACCCCAGGATTTCATTCTTAGCTCCTTTTTATACCCCATGTGCTAATAATTAACTGCCACCATCTGTCCGTGGACAGGAAAGTGGACGGCGCTCGGTGTTATATATAAAAAAAAAAACTTCAGCTGTTTTTAGATTGTATTTTAATAAAAATATTTCAATTGATCTACATCTGTCCATGGTTTTTTCCCCCCATTAATAAATGGAGGTGGAAAAGGTTTGGGGGGATGGTGGGAAATGATGTGTCCCTCGTTAATATGACGTTAGGGTCACCAGGAGAGCCCAAGTGGAGAACGCACACAGTGAGATGCGGTGAGATCTTGAATTGAGTAAGGGAATTTAACTAGGCATACGGCTCCTGAATCTAAGACGAGACCAACGACTGATTAAGGTTTAAGGCTTTACAGCAGGCAAACCGGCAGACTAGACGGGGGCCGGATGGGGCCGATCTGCCGATGGATTCTAGGTTTCTATACTGCAGTAGTGCTCAATCATTAAATTCCAAACCTTTACTTGGTACCCAAGTAAACAAACCGCTGGTGTCTGGTCTGACTGAATAATATATATATATATATACACTCTCCCCAGTACAATAGTTTGGGGTCACTTAGAAATGTCCTCGTTTTTGAAAGAAAAGCAAATGTTGTCCAGTAACTTAACATGAAATGGATCAAAAATCCAGCACAGACGGGGTTAATGCTGTAATTGACTATTGTAGCTGGAAACGGCTGATTTTTAATGGATTCTCTTCATAGGCGTACAGAGGCCCTTTATCACTCCCATCACTCCTTTATCACTCCCATCACTCCTGTGTTCCAATGGCCATTTATCACTCCCATCACTCCTTTATCACTCCCATCACTCCTTTATCACTCCCATCACTCCTGTGTTCCAATGGCACGTTGTGTTCACTGATCCAAGTTTAAAAGGCTGATTGATGGTTAGAACCCCCTTTTACAATTATGTGACAGCCAGAAATGTCCTTGTTTTACATGAAAAAAGTGACCCCAAACTATTAAACGGGTGTGTGTAAGTATGTATGTGTATGTATGTGTGTGTGTGTGTATGTATGTGTGTGTGTGTGTAAGTATGTATGTGTGTAAGTATGTATGTGTGTGTGTGTATGTATGTATGTGTGTGTAAGTATGTATGTGTGTGTATATATGTGTGTGTAAGTATGTATGTATGTGTGTGTATGTGTGTGTAAGTACGTATGTGTGTATATGTGTGTGTGTAAGTATGTATGTGTGTATATGTTTGTGTGTAAGTATGTATGTGTATGTGTGTGTGTAAGTATGTATGTGTGTGTAAGTATGTATGTGTGTGTATGTGTGTAAGTATGTATGTGTGTGTGTGTGTAAGTATGTATGTGTGTGTATATATGTGTGTGTAAGTATGTATGTATGTGTATGTGTGTGTAAGTATGTATGTGTGTATATGTGTGTGTGTAAGTATGTATGTGTGTGTATGTGTGAGTATGTATATATGTGTTTGTGTGTGTAAGTATGTGTGTGTGGGTGTAATATACAGTATATAGTTACTGTATATAGATATATAATCCCCTTTACAATGTATGTAATTCGTCTGTATTTTGGAGAGACGGTGATGGCTGTAAGAGACAGTCACGTTTAATAAGTGTTTGCTGCGATCGGGCTGCCTGCTGACGATTTGTTTTCAAACTGAAACATTTGGTAAAATTGGGGCTAATTGTGTCCTTTAAACAGTTGTCTGGGAGCAGGTGAAAAGCACAGAAAAGCATCCTTTGTGATTGTTTTCACGGAAAGGGCAGAATCCGTGCGGATCACGCATACCAGTTGTCACAAACAGGTGCTGCAGCCCCAAAAAGTCTGGTTTGTTTTCCAAATCTATGTTAAATTGCTTAATGAATCACACGGGGTTAATACGAGGGAAATCATACAACCTGTAATACATACATATATAACATGTATTTAATGTGTACGTTTATTAAGTGCGTAGAGCCGTGAAATAAAGGATCTGCTTTAAATAACTCTTTAAGTACCTTCTAAATGAGCAGACCCTGAGATTCTTGAAACTTTAACCCTTTAATAGCCCGTCGTGCAGATTCTATATAGTGACTCACCATACGTGTTGCCCAAAATGTCTCTAATACCGGCCCTCAAGGATACCTTCACTTGTCACTATTTAAAGAATCACTTATTAGGGTCACCTGCATTCAAGCAGGGATGGCAACCATAACATATTGCTAGGAAAAGCACCCTATATGACCACAGTGGGGTAGAATAGGAAGAAGTAAGTTCCAGACTGTGTGACCCCGAGAATCAGCCTCATCACCCCGAGACCATTAGAATCTACCCTATACCCCTGAGAATCTGCCCCATCATCCTGAGAATCTGCCCCATCACCCTGAGACCCTTAAAATCTGCCCCATACCCCCGAGAATCTGCCCAATGACCCTGAGAATCTGCCCCATCCCCTTGAGAATCTGCCCCATGACCCTGAGAATCTGCCACATAACCCTGAGACCCTTAGAATCTGCCCCATACCCCTGAGAATCTGCTCCATCCACCTGAGAATCTGCCCCATTAACCTCTCTTTTGGGACCGTTGCCTCTCCTTGACCATCACGCTGTCTTCCTTTCCGCTTTACTCTGGTTTTTTTATTATAAAAAGTTGCCATTTTTACAGATCTGCTTAAAACGTTGCTCGGTTTTATTATTAGAGCCGGCAGATTCCTTTATAACCGCAGAGCCTTTCGTCTCATTGGCTCTACAGCTGTCCTCCCCTTGCATTGCTTGTCTTTCCGAGGACTGAACGGTAAGCAGACAATGCAATAAAGCGCCGCGGGGTGCTGGGTTGTATGGCCAGTGGCATGAGTAGCAGGAAGAGGTTTGGAAGAGGAAGCAGGAAGTGCCCCTTTATGCCCTACTACAGGGTCAGAGGCTTCCATGAAGTTTCTCTTCACTGAGAGAGTGGTAGAACAGCCTCCCAGCAGGAGTAGTAGAGGCCAATACAGTAAGGGAATTTAAACATGGATGGGATAGATATACGGCTCGTGAATCTAATACGAGACCCACGACTGATATCATTTCATTCAAACCTTCACACGTGAAGACATTTAAACTTTTAAAGTCCACGAAACAATCAGTATCTCGATTTTCTGTTAGTTTTGGCCCAAACGGTTAAATGAAGCCATTTTAGTGAAGCCGATGTATTTATAGGAGGAATCTTGACTAATCTCAGATATTCTCTGTGTGGATCCCCGGCTGGGTGGAGAGGAGAGAGCTGATAATAGACGGAGGGGAGAGCGCGGAGGGAAAGGCAGGACCTCATGCTCGCTCCCTCAGACTGACAATCACACAGATGGAGAAGTGCTGATTTTTCCAACGGGAACAACTGTCTTGGAGGAGGGACTGCGGATTCCGTTACACCGTCTCATGTTCCCCCCTCCACTGTGGCACACGAGGAGAAAGGTCACGGGACGGCCTCTGCCATCTTCATCATGTCATATGCTCGGGATTCTGTGATGTATCATATACAGCACGGGCCACGTTACAAAGCTTGATATTAAAGAAACAGTAACGATGGAGTTTAAATTCACCCCGATGTTATTCACTAATAATCGACAGATTCAACTCAAAAACATGAAATCTGCCGGCCCCGTTGTAAAGACTTAAACCTTAATCAGTCGTTGGTCTCGTCTTAGATTCAGGAGCCGTATGTCTATCCCATGTATGCTTAAATTCCCTTAATCTATTAGCCTCTACCACTTCTGCTAGGAGGCTGTTCCACTTATCTACCACACTCACAGTACATTGATTGAACATACCATATACTGTTTGGTATAAAATAGAAAATAATTCTTAGTGGACAGTCTTTCCTCCAAGTAATAAACACATGTCAATGCCTTCTTAAAATGTTTATATTTATATACAATTCTATATAAGCTGCAATTATCATTATCTGAATCGTTTTGTGCATGGCTGGCCTTTTCGTAGAGGGTGAGTATATATTATTTAGTAGATAAATTGACAAATGCCTTTGTGATCGCTACGACAAGCGCATAGTTGAGTTTGTGCCCAGGAAGACCGTACCCCATACCCAATAATGACTCAGACACTTTATTTGGGTGCAAAATATATTGTCCACAGCTTTATTAACATATATACAATATTTAGAGGTCATTGACAACCCAGCCACCCCAGTTAACATAATTAACAGTTTACATCTTATTAACACCGACAATGACCTCACATAACCAATAAATTAACCATATAATGGCACCAACACATACCAGGTGCCTCCACATTAACATATTGACCACAATAGGGATGTACCGAGACACCCCTACCAGACCGTTTAACCAAATTATAACTATGTAGGGGCATACCGAGACACCCCTACACCACCGATTTAACCAAACCACCAATGCAGGGGCATACCGAGACACCCCTACACCACCAACTTAACCAAACCACCAATGCAGGGGCATACCGAGACACCCCTACACCACCAATTTAACCAAACACCAATGCAGGGGCATACCGAGACACCCCTACACCACCCCAGGTTCTGAGCCACAGGCCAGCTCGAAACCTACACCAATAACTTGAACCAAGTCAAATTATTAACCAAAAACATAACAAAACACCGTATTAGGCAATAATCCCCGCCGCTGTGACCAAACGGGGTAGTCACCCCCCACAACCCACCTTAAAGGGAGGGAGGGTAGTTCAACCAGGATTTAGAAAAGCAGTTAAGTGACTGTTTACAAAATGGTTGCCACTTATATACCTTATTAATAACCCCACCCATAACAACTCTGAACCAATTAAATTAAAATCATTCCTTTTTGCACACCACCTAGCTCTGTCAAGGCCCACTCCGCCTAAGCTGCGCTGCTCCATGGGCTTCATTACTTCAAGTATTCTGGTCCAGTGTACACCATGAGGTAGGCTGTTTGGGGGCAAAGATGGCAGAGGCAGGCTGTTTGTGGTTTTTAGCTACGGCCTCTGTCCCATTTACTTCCACAAATCCTGTAAATCACTTCTTTTCCTTTAAGTCCGAAACTTTTTTCCCCAAATGTCAGTGATGACATCACAGAGGCTGTAGGACATCAAAAGGGGATTGATCTCTTATATCATTGACATTCTGGATCTAGTTTGCTGTATTAAGGGGGCATTGTGTGCTTTACTAATGCCTTCTTTCGCTTTGTGTGTGTAAGTGTATAAATTTGGTGTAAAAACCTCCCAAGTGTCCCGGTATTTGGCAGGCATTCCTGACTTTTGGGCACTGTCCCACCTAGCTGCCTCACTTCCCTCAATTAAATAATGTGACCAGGAGACAAGATCCCAATATCTGGAAATCTCTCCCAGAACGTTTCGAGCAGCGATAGAGGAGCAGAAGAGAAAGCAGCTGCGATACGATGTCATTGAACACCCAGGTTTGGAACATATGTGACATTGTAACACGGGGAGGGTGTAAGTCTGTTTAATCCCTTTCTACCGCAAGCCAGGCTACAGCTGATACATACAATGCACACAGGTGTCCGCAGGAATGCGGGATCGGCCCCTATAACCAGCAGAAAGGGATGCGTCAACAAAAAGACCGCTGTGGCCTTTATAGAAATACGAGTTGGTGTCCTTAATTCTTTAAAGCGCAAGTACTGCCATGCAGTGTGCATGAGGTATAACCAAGTACAGTAACTGGTGCCCCATTGATACTGCAGGGGACAGCACCTCGCATGTACTCATCTGAAACATGGAAAATGTACAGTATATCTGTCCCAGAAAATACGGCCTATAAATTGTGATGATATTAAACAGCTAACGGGAAGTTAATGAAATATTTGTCGGCCAAATGCAGAGGGTATAAATGGGGGGCATCAATCTTACTTTTTTGGGTCCCCATCCTCTTCATATCAATACACAATTTTAAACTAAAGGGGGGGTCTTAGAAATAATATATAAGGGGCAATTCTCGTGCAATGTGGTGCAAAAAGCCGGTATGGTCTATTGGTTACTATGGTAACGGCTCCATCCATATTATTGCATTGCACCAAAATTGATGTTAATACATAAACACATTGTTCGGCAACAAAGGCAACGATCAACAAATGTCAAATGTATAACAATAGAAGTCCCCATCTTGGGTTCCTGCTCTCAGGATCTGCCTGATTACTTCTGGTACACCACCCAAGTGTCCCTCTTCAGGAAGGCCAGTCCCTCTTCGAAAGTCCGCCTTCCTCCCCTGTTCCCCCTTTTTTGTAGGAGCTCAGAATGTTTGCTGGGTATGACAGTATGGCGGGGTTCTACAGCCCTAAAAGCCCCCATAATGTGTATAGAAACAGCACAGCATGTTTATAAATTCAATTGTGTGACTAAAAATACATAATTCTTCTAAATTCCTTCAGTAGTTTCATCCGCTATCAACAGGTGCACAGTGATCGCCTTAAAGCCCGTTTTTACCAATTTACAGCAAATTTGAGATTATACCTAAACTCCGACACGTTGAGTTTGCGTCTCTGCTTCGTCACACAGACTCGCTGCATATTCTCCATCACGCGGTAAACAGATTCTCTTAATTGTCACATTTATTGCACATCACAGCTGCTTTAAGCAGGTTTAAGGGTTATTCGGTTACACCAGTTAAACTACTCAACGCCACAAAACGCTTGACGTGTCCGGCCGAGGGTAACCGTGCTGGCTGTATCCAACCTCCCACCTCTCCGCAGCCACCGGCTTAGGGCGATACAGCTGACGGCAGGGGCTGTTTCGTGTTTTCATTAAGACAAAAGGCAGAATATGTATGAAATTATACTTACTCGATAAACAGGGGATGTATCGTAACACACAATCTGGTGGGGCTCATCTGATGTAACTTTAAGGTAAATTGTCATTGTACAGCGCTACTGAATGTGAGGGTGCTATATAAAACAAAACAAAAAAAAACAATAATAATAATAAAAACTAACTATACCTCTAACTTCATGTAGCCCACCTGTAGTGTAATGCCAATCATTAAAGGGACATTACGGTGTCCAATGCAGGCCCACCAATGGAGAATGAAATGTTAATTTAATTCTCCTTGAGCACTGGGGTAACTACAGGGGTCTTCTTCCTGTCTCCCCCTGCCGGTTCAAAATTGTTTAGAAAGGGCCCTTCTGACCCGATAAATATATATATATATATATATATATATACATGGATGTGTACTTGTGTGAGCATGGATATGTAAGTGGGGTGTGATGGAGGGTGTGTTAGTGAGTATGAGTGTGTGTAATTTGTGTGTTTGCATATGTTGGAAGCGGGGCCAAGGGGCAATTATGGCACAGACTAGCTGTTGAAGTTGGGGGGCCCGGGGGAATTTTCGCACCAGGGCCCCATGGATTCTAGTTACGCTCATTTTGCTTTATCTGCAGACCTGGAGGCCGCCATTGTTGTCAGACATGAGATATTTTGGGGTGCTTTTCCTGCTCAGACACCGCACTGAGCTGACGCTTAATGGGTCCTGCTGAATCCTTCCATGCATTTGCAAGGGGTAGACTGCGTCACCTATAGGGAACACTCAGATATCATATGCATTAAAGTATTTATGATGGCTGGAGTGTCCTTTATAGAACACTAAATATAATTCTCCACACATGAAATATAGTCAGATTGAGGTCTGTGTTCAGGTGGTCAAACATCATCAAGTGGTACAAAGTTGGAGTCACTGATGGTCTTCACACATTAACATCGCCAAGGATCTCAGTCTTCTAGATGGTTGGGTCATCTAATCACGTCTGTGAGTCTTGGATCACTGTCCATTGTCCCCTATATGGAGTCATATCGGGCGATGATTCCCTCCCTTGAGTTTATACATCCTACATACTGCAGGGCAGGACATTACCAGTACTGACCAGCAATGGGTGGAAATTCTAAAACGGTCTCCCTACATTGAGTAGACTTCCATTTTTTATTCAATCTGAATTTTCCGCCTCGGAAAACACACACACACCATTTGTTTCAGAACAATCCCTGACTGTAAACACTGGCAACATTCCATGACCACAGTCCCCACGTTCCACCGAGCCACGCGCCGAACAACAGAACAGGTGGAAAAAATCTGGTTTTGAATGGAAAAAGTCTACAGTGACTTCTAATTGTTTGTTCTTGGTTTCTACCAGACGTGTGACGAAGCAGAACAGTCAGCAAACCTGTCTTTACTAATCACATGATATCGTCAAGCTGTTGTCCACGGTACACAGTAAACTTTACGGAATTAGCCAACGTTTCTTGACTTATGTCATAGTTTTAATCCTCATACCGTTTGGGTTTTGTGTGATTGGTTAAAAAGAAATAAAAGACACAATTATATAGAATTATAGTATATATTATTACAACGTTTCTCCTTACTTTTTCACATATTGTGGTATCTTTGGTTCTTTGGGTTTCTGAGATATTTCTCCTGGGATATTTCTACTACTATGTGAAGGGTCCCCAAGATCTCCCTGACCAACGAATTATCCTGATGAAGGCCATTTAAAACCTGACGCCTAAAGATTGTAAGTTGTACAGAACTATCTGAGAACTCTTCAGGTTTAAAACCTAGAATGAGAACCGATTGCAAGGCCTCAAGGTATGAGTTCGAGGTGGCATTGGACTCGACATTGAAGCCCACACCTCACACTTCAATAAAAAGGCTGGGTTCATGAATACGGTCCCCTGATGGTTGAACTTGAGACAACTTTAGGTGCACAGTGCTATTTTAGAAAATATTTCCCCTGGAATTCGCAGAGAACGTAGAGGCCCAACGGCCATGGCTGGGCTGGAGACGCCTTGGAAATTTATGGTCATCAGCTTCTAAATGATGTATTTCCGGCTGGATACCCAACACCGCAAATTATGTTTTCTTACTCATGCATCATGCGGCTGGGGTGGCGGATCAAGTAAGTATGGGGCCCTATTGTCTAGCATTCTGCCAGGAGCTGGGAGCTGCCCTAGGCCTGACCTGGAGTAGTGACCCCAGCCACCACCTCCATGGCAATCATTCTCTCCGTGGAGTCCCGGGATATGATGTCATAAACCAGCACTCAAGGACTTAAAGGAGTGAAGCTCCTTCTAACACAGTACATGGTGGAAGTGCCGGCCTCCAGAGGGAATGGGCTATTTGGGAAGATCAGAGATCTTGCTTTTAACTGCCCCATTCAGGGGCTATTGCCCCTCCTGGACCTGCCGCCCTAGCCCCAGTCCAGGCCTTCAAATCTCCAACCCTCAATAGCAACACTCAGGACACGCTCACTTGAAAACAAGGATGGCTGAGAGTCATTCTTATGTCAGATAACCCTTGGGTCACATCCTTTATCCCTCCCATACAACAAGAAAGTGTCGGAATAAAGTAATCGACACTTTTACCAAATCTGGGGACTTTCTAAATGAGCGGACCCCGAGATTAACCCTTTACCAGCCCACTGTGGTGATTTTATATAGTGACCTGCCAAATGTGTAAACCAAAAGGCTGTAATACCGGCCCTCAAGGAAGTATTAAAGATACACAGTGGAGTCACCTGCATTCAAGCAGGGATATCGACCATAATACACTGGGAGCAAAAGCACCAGTTAGGAGTCTTAGATATGATCACAGCGGTGCAGAAAAGACCCCGAGAATCTGCCCCTTCACCATGAGACCAGGAGATAGGGGCAAAAACCCTGGGAGTTCCCAGGTATGATATTAACATTAAGAGTAGCATTGCGTAGGGGTTTGTCATTAATGGGTTAATGAGTGCTGCATTTTTTTGGGGGGTAATACAATCCACTTTGTAAGCAAACCTGGATTGCAAATAAAAATGAGATTGCCATAAAACATGTTTATATTATATAATATATATTATTATATATATAATAGATCCAGATTGTTTTGTCAATTGACAGGGTCAGATGCCGCTGACACTCGCTTGTCGAGTAAAGAAAAGTGTTACTCTTTGCCTTTGTCTGTCTCTGCACCTGTTTTGTTCCTAGGCTGTAATGTTTCACCTCTGACCCCTTCTAGTGAACCCCCCTTGGGATTTATTACTTATGATGTGGGGCTTTATTCACTCCATCCCATCCCCCATCTCCTGACTCACTGACAGCTGTCTAAACCTCCAGCGCAACAACTGGGAACAGACAGAACTGCGTCCATCAAGACGGCGTCCATACAACCAGAAAACATGCCTCCTAAACGATTGTTATACTTAGTTTATTATATATATATATATACTATTACTACTTCTACTAATAATAATGATAAATATATATATCCACAAACCTGCCTCCTAAATGATTGTTATACTTACTTTATTATATATATATATATATATATACTATAACTACTACTAATAATACTAATAATGATAAATATATCCACAAACCTGCCTCCTAAATGATTGTATACTTAGTATATTTAGTTTATTATATATATATATATATTATATATATATATATATAATATTACTACTACTACTACTAATAAAGACAAATATATATATCCACAAACATGCCTCCTAAATGCTTGATATACTTAGTTTATTATTATTATATATACTATCACTACTACAACTAATAATAATAATAATTATAAAATATATATATATATATATCCACAAACATGCTTCCTAAATTTTTGTTATATTTTGGTTTTTTTTTAATTATATATATATATATATATATATATATATATATATATATATACAATATATAAAATAATAATTATATATATATATATCATAAAACAAGCTTTATAAGTTGTTGTGATTATTGTTGTGCTTCTGCTGCTATTTTGCTGGGAACACCTAATTGTCATGTGACACAAAGGCAGCCACTGATAGGGCGATGCCATAGAAACTAAAACGCCTCCTTAAATGTTTTTGTGTGACTAAACCTCCAGTGGAAAGAATACAACGATAGATGTGCCAAGGTTCGTTTGATTTGTTACATCAGAGGGCGCAATTAGTGTTTGCCTAATGGGCCAAAAGTAGCCGGGGAGTTGCTGACCGAAGGCTGCTCCCCAGCCCTGAGACTGAAGACGTTAACCATCGGCGCTGGAGAAGCAGCCACTTATCTGCACCCCGTCAAGTTCCCAGGTGATGCTCATTACCGATATTACTCCATCTACCATTATCTGGACTTCTCACCCAGGCCAGGATCCATTGCATTGCATGTCATGCCTTTCCTTTCCTTACAGAAGGTAGTTGATAAGTGGAACAGCCTTCCAGCAGAAGTAGTTAACATTCGTTCACCGAGGGACTTTAAGGCTACATGGGGTAGATCTACGGCTCAGACAAGGCCAAGAAGTAAGTTAGAGAAATGGTCTGGCCAGATGCCTCTTATATGCGGTCAGGTGGTTGATAAGCACAGTCCGACCTCCGCGATGGCCGGACCTGCTCACACTGCCGCGTGCTGGACGTAGGACATGCACATGTTGCGTGAAGTGTACTCTGGCTGTGCTGCGTGACAGGAAGCCTGTAACATACAACTGTATGGGGGTATTATGTATGGAAGGAGACACACATTCCGCTCGACAACAAATGGATTGAAGTGAGCCGGTCCCGTGTACAGCGCCTCGGAGAGACCCACACGGGACATCACACACATCGGTTTTTCCTTAATCATTCGTTAGTCTCGTCTTAGATTCAGGAGCCATATGCCTATCCCATGCATGTTTAAATCCCTCACTATATTAGCCTCTACCACTTCTGCCGGGAGGCTGTTCCACTTATCTACCACCCTCTCAATAAAGTAAAACGTCCTTCTATGACATCTAATCTCTCACCCTCTAGTGTTAGATTCTGACCTCTGGTTCTAACATTTCTCCTCCTCTTAAATAAACTTCCCTCCTGTACTTTGTTAAGTCCCTTTAAGTATGTAAATGTTTCTATCCCATCCCCCCCCCCTCTATCTCGTCTCTCCTCGGAGCCGGACATATAGAGATCCCTTAGTCTTTCCTGATAAGTTTTATCTTACAAACCAATTTACCATTTTAGTGGCCCTTCTCTGAACTCTCTCCAGAATTACGATATCCTTCTGGAGACGGGGTCCCGACAGCTTAGGTCAGACGCTACAAGGCGTTCCCCAAATAACGAATGGCAGCCAGGGTCCAAAAATCATTATTCCCCG
Source organism: Spea bombifrons (assembly GCF_027358695.1). Classification (NCBI taxonomy): domain Eukaryota; kingdom Metazoa; phylum Chordata; class Amphibia; order Anura; family Pelobatidae; genus Spea; species Spea bombifrons. Next base: position 115,426,456 of record NC_071089.1, on the reverse strand, counting down.
TTTGGTGGTGATCTTGTATCCTCTAAAAAGAGGAGGCTATTAATAAATAGTTATTCCTGTTTTAAAGGAGGACTCGTCACCATTACAACCAATGGAATGGCCTTCTTCATACATTTTAATACATAACCGATTTAAATATATATAAAAGTTACAAAACTCAAATAAAGTGATTAGAATTGTTCTTTGAAAACATCCCCAAAAAGTAAAAAAAAAATAAATAAAAAAAAAGAAAGTTGCCGCATAAAACCAATTTTCACCATAACCCTGAAAACTGAGCCAAAATTCGCCTTTTAATACCAGTATTTCCTAATAAATAGAGAATAAGCTCTTTTTGTTTCCCCACGTGCCTGAAGGTTAGATATGGAACTCTCTTCACTATAACATTTACCATCATGCTTCTCAGCTGCTCAATTTGATTGGTTGCCGGCATGTTGTATCAACTTCACTTGAACGATAAATCATGAAAAGTCATCTCTGAGCGAGGTCATCTCACGGCTTGATAAATACGTTTATGGAGGTTCATATAGCATGTACACCGCTTATTCTGATGTTTGCATCTAGTGTTACAGGCATTAGGCGAGAATAGACTCTCTGGGACGTTGAGAGTGTTTCCTAGTGGATATGGAACATCCTCATGTCATCATGTTCTCCTTGGCAGGGAACCCTGAAGGTCTCGTTCAGTCTCCGCGGTGTCCAGAAACTCCTGTCCAGTACCGGTGGAAGAAATCAAGCAGGATCCTATTACTGTGGGATCGTATATTTTGAAAGCTGAAACCATAATTACCCATTGGGCTATAGGATAAATATGCCACACAACTAGAACCCAACCAAGTTCTCATGATGATGTCATGATGATAATGATGCTAACTCTGCACCATAGATATATCTTACCACCATTGCAGCCTGGTCCACCAGATGGACCTGTAGGTCAAGGTTTTTAATGTTGACCCTTAATACGTCTCCGTTCCTGCCTCGTTTGAGTCGAGATGAGTGCAAGATGTGGCCTCTAACAAAGCCACATCTCCTGTCTCATACCATCTCTGTCCTTCCCAACACCAAAACCCAGAGTAATCTGTAGGTATCTGTCGTAACTGTTGTGTTCCACCCTATTGTCACAGCTACGTTGGCCATTGTGGCGATATGATTTGTAGAGTTCCAAAATCCATTGGGCTGAGCCTTTATAGTCAGGCATAACTCACTGAGATCGCGCTCGGTTCAACTGCTCCTGAATGTCTTATGAGACACATTTGGACATCATCCAAGACAACTAATTTTAACCTTCCAAGGACCATACCATCAGTTGCTTGCCTTTTTTTTTTTTTGTTATATCTATTTTTAGTCCAGCACGATTAAAGCCATATGGGAGTAAGAGGGAAATTTCTATTTATACCCCGCACAGTGTGAAGCCAGAAGTTACCGGTTCTCTGGTAGAGTATGGATATTATATATCAGGACACATTCTCTATGTTACGGAGCGAGAATTAATTTCACCTACGGTGGCCCTGGATTTAATGTCAACCAAGGCAAGAGGCCCCCTTCTGCATTATTCTCCTATATTGATGCCATATTTATTCACTAAACTGGGTGTCGCAGTAGCGTTTGCAAGAGAGATGCAGATTCACATTAACCCAAGAAGGGTCGATCTGGTCCTTAACTTAATATCACATAATTACTGCCATACCTGGGAACGCTCAGGTTTTTTGTCCCAATCTGGAATGGGCTCCTTCCTGTTCTACACGGCCAGGATCATATCTAAGGCTACCAGTTGGTGCTTTTGCTACCGGTATGTTATGGTTGATAATTTCTATCCCTGCTTCGCTGCAGGTGACTCGATTAAGTGTATCTGTAAGTCAAGGTTTCCACGAGGACCAGTATTAGAGCCAATTGGCTAATACATTCAGCAAATAACTGTATAACTGAGTCTTCATGATTGGCTTTTAAAGGGTTAATATTTCAAGAATCTGAGTGAGCTCCTTTTCACCTGAACAAAGCATAAAAAAACACCTTACAGCAACACTCTAATTTAAAATATTATTATTATTTATTAAATAACAATACAAATTATTATTTATTACATGATAATAATAATAATTTATTTGAAAAAAGGAAAATGATAATAATAATAATACAAAATAGAGAAAATAGTTATTGGTGCTATATAAATAAATAAAAAATAAAATTTGCCACCAGATCAGACCCATTTAGCCCATCTAGTCTGTCCATTTTTCCTGCTGTAAAGACTCAAACCTTAATCAGTCGTTGGTCTTGTCTTAGATTTGGGAGACATACGCCCATCCAATGCATAGTTAAATTCCACTTCTGCTGGGAGGCTGTTCTACCCATCTACCACCTGAGTAAAATAAAACTTCCTTACATAACATCTAAACCTGACCCTCTATTACATACCCCCTCTCTCTTCTCTCCTTCAAGCCGTATTTATTGAGATCTCTTAGTCTTTCTTCCAAGCCAAATTATATGACGCATTATATGACGCTATCAGTATTTGATGAGCTCATCTCTAAACATCTAATATTTCTTTTCTTAATTTACCTTTGCAGTAAATTTGTCAATTAGGTGAATGCCAAAAACTTACCGTGATTGACCGTAATATATTATTCACATTTTTTTAATTAATTTTCATTTTAAATTAACAATTATTAAAAAAGGGTTAACAAAAGTACACTATTAGTAAACAAACCCCTTGATATCACTGATATTACATTTCCTTGTATGCTGATTTTTTATTTGATTTTGATTTTTGGATCTTTAAAGTAAAATGTTGGTTTTATAAAATTAATAAAAAAGTTAAGTTTTGCCTGTGCTGTAAATTTTTTTTTTTTTTTCTTCTCGCACATGTGTTTCTTCCTATAAATGGACAAGGAGCCGAGCGCACAGCTCCCTATCTGGAAAAGGCTTGAAATGAGGGTGTTCAGTCATACAGAGGAGACAGCTGAAGAGGTGTAATTTTACAACTCCCTGTGCCTTGTCACTGCCGTGATTGAGATGGACAGAAGGCACACGGATTGTACAGGCCACTAAGCGACACAAACAGGTGTGAGGCGAGGCCTGGGGGGTCAGCAACTAATACAAAAAGGGAAGACACGGGCCTTACAGGGGCATAAACCGAGACACCATCTCACGGGGAGGAAGACCAGCAACTTCAGAAGACCTGTAGAACATAAGAGGCAAAAGAAAGTTAGTCGGTGACCACAAAGCCTATCCGCATTTGTGGCTTAAAGAGCTGTACATCGTATGCCCCTCGCCAATAACTTGGAAAATAATTATCTTTTTCGTACTAGGTTTTTTTTAGCAATACAGTCACGGTCCGCAGATGGAAAGCAACTGTATACAAAGTTAGCAATTAAGTCTCCTTCTGGAGATTGAGATGTTGACAGGTTACATAGGCCCACGACCCAAACACGGATTTTTTTTCCAAATTTATTTTTTTAGTAATATCCGACAGGCCTTTAGAAACAGCACCCATTGACAAGCTCCAGAACTTAGTCAATGTAAGTGATTTATAGATTTCGCACCTAAAAATGTTCCACGGGGGAAGAAGTGAAAAGACATGATTAACAGGTAATTATATCTGCTAAATGTATATTGTGTTTTTTATTGTATTTCGACTATATTTGATAATAATTTTTTTCTGTTTATTATTAATTATATACATATATATATATATATATATATATATATATGTATTTATTGATATATATAATTTTTATTAATATTATTTATTTACTTTTCATTTAAGTCGTGGTTAAAAAAGGTTTGTTATTAATGTTAATGACAGGATTAGGTATTAATGGCAAAATGTAAAACATATATATATATATATATATATATATATATACGGTATATAATTAACCTTGGGTATCATAGGTTTCAATAAATCCTACAATCGGAACCTTAAACAGTAGACAATATATGTCTTGTTGAGGTCATAATAAAAAAAAAAAAGTCAAATATTATATTAATATTAGATTATTATATATTATACAATATTATCAATATTATACATTGTACATCTTTCTGGCACACAAAAAGTTAAATAATTGTACATATCGGCTTTCTGGATTGTTAGAATACATGATATTTCTGTATTACCAACATTTCACTAACTTCAATTTGCAGAATTTTCAATTATTACATTATTTTTACATTTTGTAAACTGTTGATGTAAAACTGGTTTCTAATTGGATTCTATAACAGATCATCTTCATTTCTCTTCTCATGTCTCATTATGAAAAGATGGTTTAATAACAAATGTCTTTCTATATGCGTACAAGTGTATGTCAGCGCTCTTAAATGCAATCCATAATAGCCAATGAAAGTTAAGCGAAGCTTATATGGCTTTTTCTATTGGCTGTGTTAAGAATTGTGCAACTCCCCCCCCCCGAGTCTTTGACGTACATTCTACATATTATTTAACCAAGCTGACGGGTAATTTTAGCTGCACTGAAAGAACACTCAGCTGCATTGCAATATTCTAAAATAGAACGTTGGGTACAACCAATGGGAGGAGAGCACACTAAGATTCCAGTCCCTATTGGTGGCTTGATTTAAGCTTTTTTCCTCGACAAAACAATTTATGCACCATACCCAGGTTAAGGACACTCGTTTTTATCATAAAAAATGTACAAACAGAACTTACAAATAATATGAGCCTAAACAATATACTAAAAATATTGTATTTTAATTATATTTTTATTATTTACTGAGTGTATATATATATATATATATATATATATATATATATATATATACATTATGATATTTTGTGCATCAATGGAAGCCATTGCCTGGGATTATGGTTCAGCGTGGAGCGTGTTTCTTCCCGTGTGAGAGAACATACTTCTTTATATGCCCATATGAATTACATTGCTATGGAATGTAAGGAAGTGTGTGGTTTCACCGGGATATGTCTTCAAACAGGAGTAAAGCTTCCCGTGATCAAAAATGAATGGATTTAAGGGGTCTTCATTTTCAAAAGTGTACCCCATGGTCCTTGTCTCTTCCAAAAGTTTTAACCCCTTAAGGACAATGGGCGGTTCCTAAACCCATGGAAACAATGCATTTTGAGCTTTGTCATTAAGGGGTTAAACAGAGATTTCTTGCCCACAGCATTGATTTTCGTCTTTATGCCGGGTCCTTGGGTCATTAACAGCCATAGCTTCCCCCTTCAAGGTCAGACATCAAGGTCACAAGATTAACCTTCGTAGAAATCAGTCACAATCTAAGGAAACCCATGACTTAAAGTGTCCTTAAAATAATGTAATAAGGTGCGTTGCTACTTTGTACACGATGTCATTTCTTGTGGTGAGGAATAGGACAATTCCAATATCTTCAAATTCTAGCTTCAGAAATTGTCATACAGATCTGTGATCTTTTCCGAACTTTCCCAAAAATAACGTATTGATTTTTCTACCGATCAATAATAATAATAATACGTCCGTGGAATATGTTTCATAATTGATGAATACCGGTAATTACAATGTAGCTCGACAGAATTTCCCAGCTTTCCAGCACAGAAATGATTGAACCCGTGCCTTCTAACTATCCTAAGTGAAGATATCAACTCATCTAAAAACCAACATGCCTGGGGTCGGTCTCACAGTCACGAAACAATGTTGCCTTTGTCAAGAGATCCAAAATTCCAAATTAGAACCTCTTTGTGCTTTTCCAATCAGCGATTTGATCAATAGTGCTGTTTAGTTTCAACGCTCACTTGTTTAAGGTCGGAATCGTGGCTGGTAAAGTTGCAGGAACGCGACGAGTGTCTCTCTTGGCGTGTCGGTGTCTGTGTGTCTCAGTGTCACGCTTCCAGCTGTCTCGCCTATCTCATTATTACACAGAGACAGCTCTTCTCAAGGATGTGTGGAATGGGGGGGGGGTAGGGGACAGGCCTCGGCCAATTGCCACAAAAAGGGGACAGAGATCCTTTTAGGGCGAGACCGCCTAAAAAAAAGTGTGGTGGCCAGAATATTGTGTATTGCGAGGCTGTGGATAGTTTTATTTTTAGGGTTTTTATTTTACCAGTAGTGGTGCAATAAATAATAATAATATCATCAATATTATTATTGTTAATATTATTTGTTATTTTTATTAAAAATTCTAATCATAATATCAATATAATATTTTTTTCCTCAAGAAGGGATTTTCCCCGTTTTTGAAGCACAATTGGAAATTGCATTAGTTTTTTTTTTGTTTTTTTTTTTTTTTTTTTTTTGGGGGGGGTGCTTCTTCTTCAACAGTGAAGTTGAAATTGATGGACCTAAACTACTATGTAACTGTATTTATTCCAAGTCTTGGGTTAGCAATATTTATGTGTAAATTATTATTATTGGGCGTACAGTGGTGTGTTTAACCCTTGGGGACGCTCTAGGCCACCTCCATCGTCGGTGTCTCTGGTACAATAAAAGGTGCCGTATGATGTCATGTCCCGGCATGCTGTATCGTAAAGATGCCCAGTGCCTTTTAATGGAGGCTGTGGTGAATTGTGGGAGCTGCATATAGATTAATAGTTAATTTTTAGACCTGTGGCTTCATAGCGCGAGAGGGTGGGCTGAAATGAGAAGGCTGTGGGTCCCAATATACCCAGAGCCGTGACTCCTAGGGAACCCTGGTAAATATGTCCAGAGCCCCAGACAATCCAAAAGCAGACTAGAATTTTTGGTTGAGAACGATTAAAAAAAAAGCGGACTTAAAGGAACCCCATGCTAAATACAAACATTGATCAGCAGTTTAATATTTACACAGCCGGTCTAACGGACCGATAATCCTGAAAAAAGCGTCACACCAACTAATTCAAAACTGATACACGGGGGCATAAAGTGAAGATGAAATTATTGGCATGGTTAGCAATATGGTTGTAATTTTCTATCGTGACCATGCTCTAAATGGATAACGCCAATTATTTTTCACTACAAAGAAAATACACACCGCATTGTGCTTTTTTTTTTAAAGGGTTAATAGCTCCAGTGATGCGTTTTTCATCAATCTGCGAAGGACTAGCAGCAGACAGGTGGCCGACCATCTGTGAAATATCACCCGCTACTGTGAAATGGCTTTAAATGAAGTTACTAGGTCTAGAGCTCAGGAGTAGTTTTAGGACCTATTTAGAAAAACAAACAAACAAACAATCCTGAAACATTTACGGAGATTCCGCAATCTTTCTACGCAGCCAATCAGGAGGAAGTTCTCACAGTCTATACATTGTCACATTTTTGGGCCAGTCTGCATATGAACATTGGGGTTCCCCGTACCAGCATATGGCTCCCCGGTCACCCCGAGGCTTTGTTCACCACTGTCTGGTTTAGCTTCACCTAAAATGACCGGATAGAGGAGGAACACGGAAGTTCTAGACGTTCTGCATGATCAGGTTGCTCCACACATCAGTTGTTTCTTACTCATGGTGGCCCCTTAACCATATTTTTGTTCTATTGTAATGTTTATTTTGATATTTAGCTTCACTTCTAGGTGATGCAGCCTTTATTGTCCGTGCTTTAGTAGTGTGAAGGCGCTGAATTTGAGAAACGTAAATTGTGAGATGAGATTACGTTGTAGTAACTAGTAGTGTCTCTGATCCATTCTAGGTGACTGGGGCATGGACTTGAGGATCTAGAAGAAAGAATCGCTAAGTCACTCTACATTACAGACTGCTATGGCTGGTCAAACGGAACCAAGTCCGTCTTCCCTAGAGGTTTGGTCCCCTTCAACCAGCTATTGCAGAACTGACCCCATCATCACCTTCCGGAAGATACTGCCGAGACAGATAATGTGACAGCCCAACATAATATCGCTCATGTTCAACAGGACTTCCGGCTGCCCCTTCTGGCATTCATTAAAAAAGCCTAGTATTCTATATCAGTATGTCTGTCCGTCTATCTATCAATCTATCTATCTATCTGTCTATCAACCTTCCTAACCCTCGGTCTGTCTATCGATCTATCTAACTCAAGATGCTTAACTATATATATTTTATCAATCTATTCTCAAGCTGTCTATCAATCTAATCTATTTATTATCTATCTTGCTATCATCTATCGATCTATCATCTATCTATTGCTATTATCTATTTATCTATTGCTATTATCTATCACTATTATCTATCTATCAACCTTCTTAACCCTCGCTCTGTCTATCGATCCATCTAACTCAAGATGCTTAACTATATATGTTTTATCAATCTATTCTCAAACTGTCTATCAATCTAATCTATGTATTATCTATCTCGCTATTATCTATTTAGAGTTATCTATCGCTATTATCTATTTATTTATCGCTATTATCTTGCTATCTATCATCTATCGCCATCATCTATCGAGCTATCACTATCATCTATCTATCGCTATTATCTATCTATCGCTATTATCTTTTTATCTATTGCTATTATTTATCACTATTATCTATCAACCTTCTTAACCCTTGGTCTGTCTATCGATCTATCTAACTCAAGATGCTTAACTATATAGCTGTCTATCAATCTAATTTATTTATTATCTATCTATCCATTTATCGCTATTATCTATTTATAGTTATCTATCGCTATTATCTATCGCTATTATTTTGCTATCTATCATATCTATCTATCTTATCTATTTATCTATTGCTATTATTTATCACTATTATCTATCAACCTTCTTAACCCTCGCTCTGTCTATCGATCTATCTAACTCAAGATGCTATTCTCAAGCTGTCTATCAATCTAATTTATTTATTATCTATCTATCCATTTATCGCTATTATCTATTTATAGTTATCTATCGATATTATCTATCGTTATTATCTAGCTATCATCCATCTATCACTATCAGCTATCGATCTATCACTATCATCTATCTAACTCTATTAGCTATCTACCTGCTATTATCTATTTATCTATCTATCTATCGCTATTATCTATTTATCTATTGCTATTATCTATCACTATTATCTATCAACCTTCCTAACTCTCGATCTGTCTTTCAATCTATCTAACTCAAGATGCTTAACTATATATGTTTTATCAATCTATTCTCACGCTGTCTATCAATCTAATCTATTTATTATCTATCTTGCTATTATCTATTCATCTATCGCTATTATCTATTTATAGTTATCTATCGCTATTATCTATTTATAGTTATCTATCGGGATTATCTAGTGCTATTATCTTGCTATCTATAATCTTTTGCTATCATCTATCTATCGCTATCATCTAACGATCTATCACTAACATCTATTTATTGCTATTAGCTAGCTATCTATCTATCTACCTATTTGCTATTATCTATTATCTAGCTATCACTGTTATCTATCTATCTTATTTAGTATCTATCTATCTATCTATCTATCTATCTATCTATCTATCTATCTATCTTATTTAGTATCTATCTATCTATCTATCTATCTATCTATCCATCTTGTTTAGTATATATATCTATAACTATCATCTATTTATCTATTTACCATCTTTTTATCCATTTATCTATATCTGGTTATGTTTCTATTTCTCTTCTTGGTCCATCACTGCACATGAAATAAGAACCTCATTATTGTTTAAATAAAAACACAATTAACAATAAACCTACCCTTTTGTGTCTCGTGTATTTATCTAAAGCTGATTCCAGAGCCCTTCGCAATAACCTAAGCAGAAATGTCTTTTTCTTGCTATCAATATATCTATGTAAACCACAGGATGGCTACAGTGACGGCAGTTATTAATGTATTTTTACAATATGTATATTATATTCGACACGTTTAATTATAACTCCCATTTGTATGCAAAGCAGCCTGCAGCAGCTGAAGCTCCGGAGGTCGACGGATCACCAGCTCTTCTCATGTCAAACTCACCTATCATAATATTTAATATATTGCCTAAAACTGAGTATTAACCTCTGCCACTTCTGCTGGGAGACCGCCCCACTTATCTACCTCCCTTTCAGTAAATGAAAACTTACATATATCTAAGTCTCTGACCCTCTAGTTTTAGATGATGGTCTCTTGTAACATGTCTCCTCTTTTAATTTCCCTCCTGTCTCTCTCGTATCTCCTCCAATCCAAACATCTTGAGATCCCTTAGTGTTTCTTTATGATTTTATCCTGCAAACCATTTAGTGGCCTTCCTCTGAACTCCAGAACTCAACACAATACTCTAGGTGAAATCTCTAGTATGCAACACCATCAGACACAATTCTTGGGTTTGTACTGAAGCTTTATGTTAGCAGCAAATCAGGTTGCTCTGCTATTATTATTATTATTATTATTATCATATTTTGTGGCATATATAACACAGAGTCCCCATCTGGGCAGAGACGCAGTTTGAAGGCTGCAGACACAAGGTAGTTTTTAAACGTGTATTATAGCTAGTGTTAATTCTCCAGCTCCCATGACTCTCAGCCAGTCTGGTATGTAAAGCGAGTTTGACTTGAGTGTCAAAGGTTAGTTTTTATATCATTAAAAATTGGCTCTGCAGCTGCTGTGGAATGCACATCTCATGATCCTCAGCCATCCATCACGACAAATGTAATAACAGCACTTTGAGTGCCAAATGTTACCACGACTGCTGGGAGACTACCATGTATCCTATTTTGGTTTAAGCCGTCTTACTCCCTTCTAACCTTTTTTAAATATAGGGATATATATATATATATATATATATATATATATATATATACAGTACCTCCGAATGCCAAAAACACATTACAGCATTAACTTTCTTTGACTGCAACTCCCATGAGGTTGAGCCAGTATTAGTAGGAATAGTAGCTTTAACTGTAGATTGGGCTTTTGAGGGCACAGTAAGTCTTCAGTACAAACACTAACTTTTGTTGACTACTTTGTATATAGAATAATATTCAGCAGCCATATTTCCGGCAGAACTTCATGGGAATTGTAATTATATACATTACTGGCTGAACACCATGCCCACTACCATTTCTACTTGGCGAGTGTTCCACTTATCTACTGCCCTGTCAATAAAGTAAAATTAACCTGTTATTAAAAAGCAGGGGAAAATATTTAAGTGGACACTAGATGTCACTGTTGCTCACGTCCAAAATATTAAAAAAGTCAAAATTAATGATCCCATATATCAGGAGCTTCCAACCTGCGGCCCTCCAGCTGCTGCAGGACTACAACTCCCATACTCCTCAGCCAGACCCTTAGCTGAAAGAGCATTATGGGAGATGTAGTCCTGCAGCAGCTGGAGGGCCGCAGGTTGGACACCCCTGCCATATATGAACCTAAATAAAAACGTGTATTACTGTAATTAGGGGATGGTGCCGGACTGGGTTTTCTAGGCCATCTATTTCTGGTTAAAGTATATGTATATGTTTTTTAATGTATCGTTTTATTATTTCACATTAAAATATCTTCCATGCCTCTACGTTAAAGTGTGTGTATATATATATATATATATATATATATATATATATATATATATATATATATACACACTTTAACGTAGAGGCATGGAAGATATTTTAATGTGAAATAATAAAACGATACATTAAAAAACGTTGGGTTTGACCACAGGACTACTATTGGTGGGTCACTGCATCTACCAGACGAAATCCATACACAGAAATACCTAGAATTTGTCAGCAGATTTTCCTGATGTAAGATGGGTCGAATGGGTCTTATCTGTTACTAATCTGTTACTAATGTACCGTATTGGCCTGAGGAGAGCCAAAGGGTCTTTGGCTCTCCTCAGTGGTGGTGCTTAAAGGCCACAAAGATATTTTCCATAGGGGACCTCAGCAAAACTTTGCAATTCAATGGCTTTACAGGCCTTCCTCCAGAACTAATAGAGAGTTGTGGCCAAAATAACTCAAGCCTTATAGAATACGCCATGGGAATAGGACCCACTGTGGCATTTCTGGTGATAAAAATGTAAAAAAAAAAAAAAAAGCAACAAAACGAGAGACGTGCAACATTCATAGTGTTAATATGTAAAAAGCACACGTATGTAAATAGAATTGGAAGGTAGCCAGTAAGGCCCCAACCATGATGCTTCTTCTTTGCTATCCATAAAGGAAATACCCAACAGGTACGGACAGATGGCTTTATTTTACACAACGTGCCAGTCCAGCCATGTGACCACCTAATACAGAGTTACCAAAACCACACACCAGCACAAACCAACAATAGTAAGGTGTGTGTGTATGTGTGCGTGTGCGTGTGTATGTGTGCGTGTGTGTGTGTGTGCGTGCGTGTGTGTATGTGCGTGTGTATGTGTGCGTGTGTTTTCTTCTTTTTCCCTCCACCCAGCTAGGTATAGAAGGCCAATAGCTTTATCTGTGATCAATGATGGGCAATGAGGTGACCAGAAATGACAGATTAATGTAGAATCTGATCTAAAGCTGTTTCAATGTAGTTATTATTATTATTATTATTATTATTATTATTATTATTATAACTGCATAAATTGGGTAGCACTTCTCTGGAACAGCCTTAGTCTACTTTAGTACAAGAGACCTCTAAATCATGAGGCTGCCAAGTGGTTTTTACATTGAGAAATGTCCTAACCTTATGGTTTTTAGGGGCTAAATAATCCTTAACATCAAAATGATCCTTATAACGTAGAATATTAGATTTTGGTGTTTGTATGTAAGGTGTACAGGTAAGTGTACAGGTGTCAACATTCCAGGACCGGCGCCATCACTGTAGCATTGATCTGTAAGGGTTCCTCCATATGCATGACCTATTTGGCCAGATCCAATAATATACTCTGAGATTATATACTCTAATATAGATGGTGGGACAAGTTCTTCTAGAAAACTCTTCTAAACAGAGAACAAGAACAAAAAAGTATAATTATAACATTATACACTCTCACTAAACAATCTCAACTTGAAAGCTTGCGAGACGGGCCCTTTTTTTATCATGTTTTGTCAGACCCTTTGAACATATGAAAAGTAATTTGTTGATGCTATATAAATAATAATAATACATATTACTAATAATATTAATTATAATAACAGTGATCATCTGTATATAAATAATAATAATATTTTATTTTGATTTCTCGCATCCACCACAAATTTATTTCACCTATATATATATATATATATAGATATATAGATATATATATATATATAAAAACAAAACATCAAAATTGTCTACAGTGTCATTTTTATCTTCACGGATTTTGCCCGCTAACAGACAATCATGGTGCCTACAGTAACATGAAGGTATAACAGGCTACATTTACCTACATTGAACCATCGTTTGGCAGAGTGGCATATAGGGGGCTATAAGGCATAACTGGGGGCAGGTTGGCTTATAAAATGAAATAAAACAAAATAAAAACAAATGATGCATTTTTCTCAATCATAGTTTTTATTAAATATGAAAAAATCGTTCACATGAATTAATATTTACTGGTAAAACTTTTTTCTTATAGGGTCGTCTTATATTCAGGCTTTTTCTTTTATTTTCCTAAATTAATATTCAAATTTTGGGGTGGATGTCTTATAATCAGGGTCGTCTTATAACGGATCAAATACGGTGTATATAAATATAAAAAAATATATATATATATATATATATATATATATATATATATATATATATATTGTGACAAACTCTGTAGCTGAGGGTAATAAATGTCACTTTTATGGATCTTAAGCACAGTCCTCTAGGCAGAAAAGACTCAGGAACACCAATTTGTATAAATCTGTGATTTATTTACAGACCACAAAATATCCCCACAATAAAATAATAAGAATAAAGCCTAGCTTCCAGGCCCGGCCTAAAAACATTGTGCTGCCCGGGTACTAACACACCAACTCAGACACTAACACAGCCAGGCACTCACGCTAACATACACACACTAGCACACAGTCGCACACACTATCATACCCAGACACACAGAATAGCATAACCTGACGCACATTCTAACAAACATGCAAACAAACATACATAGACATATACTAACATACCCAGACATACTCACACTAACATACCCCCCACACTTTAACATACTCAAACAGACACATAAACTAACACCCAGACACACACGCTTACATACCCAGACACATGCTTACATACCCAGACACACACATGGTCAGCACACTAACATACTCAGACACATACAACTCACCTTTGTGAAGCCTCAGCCAGTCCTTAATGCATTTCATAGTGGCGCGTCAAGGTCACGCAATCTGACCCCACTTTTCAGTGGCCGTCTGGGTTCCATGGACCTGCAGGGACTTATGTAAGGACATAGGCGAACATGAGGCTACCATGGCGAAATCAAAAGCGCAGGTTACTGTCAGTCCCCCCCCCCCCCCGGAATCTTCTGTCAGCTGCAATGAATTGATACGCAAAAAAATGTAAAAAAAAATTGAAAAATTGTTTAATTCTTTAATCCCTTAAGGACAATGGGCGGTCCCTAAACCCATTGAAAGACATATTGAGGGGACATATACGGGCTTTGTCATTAAGGGGTTAAAACAGTAGTCCAGTAAACACAAGCTTATTGCATTTACATTTTTTAAACAACAATGACAGCATGGTGACCAAAACGTTACAATAGATTGAATACATATGCAATGCTTTTAACATATAATATAATATTACAGGTATATATATATGTACATAGCATGGGTGGATCCAGGGTGGATGATCTGGGAGGGCATTCTATGAGATGTATTTTTAAAATACAGCTTACTCAGTACTTCTTCAAAGATTGAGATATTATTATTCCACAATGTTCTTGTTCTTTATTTCACGTTATTGTATCCTTCCCTCTGTACCTGTTTTTCCACCCCGTCCAGTTGTTGCGTGCAGAAACAAACAGCCTTTCTAAACTCGCTTCACCTTTAGCCTCATGGCTGCATTATCTTGATGTTAATGATTTGACAAATCTAGAAGGGAGAGGGTGTATAACAGCTTCGCCGCTGACAAGCGTTTTCACAACAGTGAGAACAAAAAACTTCAGGCAAAAGTGCAAAAACTCCGATGACCTGTCTGGGGTGAGTCTAGTTTAACAAAACATAACAAGATTTGAAATGGAGCCTTAGAAAGCAATGCCTGGAATGTAAATACACTATATGACCAAAAGTATTTGGACACCTGACCATCACACCTATATGATATCATTCTCTCTTATGATATAATGTTGCTGTGGTATCATAACAATACTCACATTGTAGTGGATATTTAAAGTACGATAGTGGCATCACAGACTCAATTGCTTTACTTGGATAAATCACCAAAGAAAGGAAGGGCCCCCATCAGAAAGTATTACATTGGTAGTACTTTTAGCACTAGTGTATTTTTATAGTAGAACCTCCTAAGTCTCTTTGCAGAGAAGGTGGTAGATAAATGGAACAGCCTCCCTGAAGAATACAGCAATGGCACTTAAATATGAAAGGGGTAGGCATATGGCTGTTTTTGATTACCTACTTAGTTTTTCACACATGGCTTCTTCATTTTGGCTTGATTTTTGTTGAACACATCATGACACGGTGTAATATGTCATGTGTTGTTGTTCGTCTGAGGTTGTATTTACCTGATTTTTAGACCTGCTAAGGAACAGATGATTGTTATTATGTAAAACCATTGAATTTAAAGATGGTTTACTTTCTTTTTCACATGACTTTACATCCATGCATGTACACCCACTGCTTCATACACATGCATACATACACATCCTTCCATACACAGGCATAGGCATTATATAGCATAGTAAAAAACACTTGTAGCCAACAATAATTGTCTAAAAGCAATAGGTGTCTTCCAGGGAAGGTGGCACCCTGCACCGCTTTCCTATATCATTTATTGTTGTGGTGCCTTGGATATCTCTATTGTTTCTGGACATTGAACTCTTACAAATCATTTAGCAGCCCCTGGCCTTAGAATGCCACGGCTGATTTTTATCCCCGGCAGGTGTCGATTGTGCCAACGTGCCAGCATATGTTAGTGAGGAAATCAAAGATATTTCTGATTTAAAGTCGGCACAATAAGGGTTACAGTTTGATGACATCTTTCTCAATCAGTAAATTCAGAAATAATCAGATGTTGAATGATTTATACGCTTCCAAAATACCAAAGTTTCAAAAGTTTGGGGTCACTTAGCTGGTTTCATGGAAACCAAGGACGTTTCTAGCTGTAACATAATTGTAAGAAGGGTTTTATATTTTTAAACTTGGATCAGTGACTTCAACGTGCCATTGGAACTCAGGATTGATGGGAGTGATAAAGGGCAGTGGCGTTGGCAGGGGGGGCCAGAGGGGGCCATGGCCCCCCCTACATCATGCTGTGCCCCCCGGTGTGCCCCCCCCAATTGAAACGCCGTCTTTTTTTTTTTTTTTAAATAGACCCGGAGGAGAGAGTGAGAGGCGCCGAGCGGTTGCTGAGGAATAAGTTCTCAGCGACCGTTCGGCGCCTCTCACTCTTCTCCGCGACCGCGAGGCCTCTGCCTTGTTTGCAGTGCCGGCATTTCAAGCCGAGCGCCGGTATATGTCATCATATCCGGCGCCCAGCAGTGAAGCCGGCAGAACCAGGGATACAGAGACCCCACGATCTCACCGCTGGACAAGCCCAAGGTAAGTGAACTTTAAAAGCGGGGGTAGAAAGTTAGGAGGGGGTTAGAGAGTCAGAAGAGGTAGATAGGAAGTGAGAAGGGGTAGATTGGGAGGGAGAGGATATAGATTGGGAGGGAGAAGGGGTAGATAGGATAGATTGGGAGGGAGAGGGGATAGATAGGATAGATTGGGAGGGAGAAGGGGTAGATAGGATAGATTGGGAGGGAGAGGGGGTAGATAGGATAGATTGGGAGGGAGAGGGGGGTAGATGGGATAGATTGGGAGGGAGAGGGGGTAGATGGGATAGATTGGGAGGGAGAGGGGGGTAGATGGGATAGATTGGGAGGGAGAGGGGGGTAGATGGGATAGATTGGGAGGGAGAGGGGGGTAGATGGGATAGATTGGGAGGGAGAGGGGGTAGATGGGATAAATTGGGAGGGAGAGGGGGGTAGATGGGATAGATTGGGAGGGAGAGGGGGGTAGATGGGATAGATTGGGAGGGAGAGGGAGTAGATGGGATAGATAGGGAGGGAGAGGGGGTAGATAGGGAGGGAGATGGGGTAGATGGGATAGATTGGGAGGGAGAGGGGGGTAGATGGGATAGATTGGGAGGGAGAGGGGGTAGATGGGATAGATTGGGAGGGAGAGGGGATAGATAGGATTGATTGGGAGGGAGAGGGGGTAGATAGGATAGATTGGGACGGAGAGGGGGGTACATATATTGGCTGCAGGGACTAATAATATATATTGGCAGTAGGGGCTAATATTAATATATACTGGTAGCAGGGTCAAATATTAATATATATCGGCAGCAGGGTATAATTTTTATGTATATCGGCAGCAGGGTATAATAGAAGTATATATCCGCAGCAGGGGCTAATATCAATATATATCCGCAGCAGGGGTTAATATTAATATATATCAGAAGCAGCGTGTAATATTTCTATATATCGGCAGCAGGGTCTAATATTTATATATATATTGTCAGCAGGGGCTAATATTAAAGAATGAGAAATAACTGCCAGTTTAGCTGTTATTTTGAAATCATATTTCAATCACGGTCTTTACTTCAAAGAGATAAGTACATATTATGTAGTTAAAAATGCACGTCTAACGTGTGTGTGTATATATATATATATATATATATATATATATATATATATATAGTGTATATGTACCGTTTTTTTATTTGCCCCCCTACTTTGGTCCCTGGCCCCCCATGTGCCCCCCTAAATATGAAAGCTGGAGACGCCACTGATAAAGGGCCACTGGAACACATGAGTGATGGGAGTGATAAAGGGCCATTGGAACACAGGATTGATGGGAGTGATAAAGGGCCATTGGAACACAGGATTGATGGGAGTGATAAAGGGCCATTGGAACACAGGAGTGATGGGAGTGATAAAGGGCCATTGGAACACAGGAGTGATGGGAGTGATGGGAGTGATAAAGGAGTGATGGAAGTGATAAAGGGCCTCTGTACGCCTATGAAGAGATTCCAATAAAAATCAGCCATTTCCATCTACAATAGTTATTTACAACATTAACCCTGTCTGTGCTGGATTTCTGATCGATTTAATGTTATTTTAATGGACAAAATTTGCCTTTGTTTTAAAAATGAGGACATTTCTCATTCTGTGAGTGGTAGTGCATCTATAAAGCAATTTTTAGTACAAAGTGCCACAGATGGAGCAATGAACAGAAATGTATTATATTTCCATGGTTCTCCCTGAATATTTAGCTTTCCAGAATTGTTTCTAAATATGTTGCTAAATTCAGCAGATACAAAGCGAAATGTAGCTCTTTATTTATTTGAAACTGTTAAAAACTATATATATATATATATATATATATATATATATATATATATATATATATATATATATATATATATATAGCATTTATTACAATTTATTGCAATATACCGGAGGGTTGTAAAGTGGAATTAGAGGTGGAGCTCCTGTGGAATGTGGACGGACTCACCCTCGGAGTCGGATAAAAGCTAACCTCGGTGGTTAGGTAGGGATAGGAAGAACTGAAAATAGGAAGAGAATAGAACCGGAGCCCACGGGTCTCTCTAAGGATAATACAGGTGGGCTATATTTCTAGACATTCTGGCAAGCAAAGGGTTAAAGTGCAAGTACATAAAAAAAAAAGCTTACATTTTTTTATATGCAGCATATATATTTTACAATGTTTTCGTTTTTTTAACCTTCATGCAAGCTGTTCCTTGCTCTGTTGAGCCCTGGACGGGGTCTTTAGTCCAAGATACATTTATTAGGGGGGGCATAAGCTTTTTGGGGTACAGAGATCTCTTTATGATTTCTCCTTTCTTTATGGTGCCCTTTAAACAAAAAGTCTTCTTTCACCTTTTTCCACGCCAGACTGCTCACCTTAGAGCTAACATTATTTGGGACGACCTACAGCTTATGCTTTTAGTTAATATTTGTTTTTCTACATATGTAGTTTAAAGAACTTTAAAGCCAAGATCTTTGTCAAAAGGTGGCAGAATCAAAATAATTGGTCTATAATTAGTTCTGATGCTAAAGCCCCTTCTTTGCTAAACAAATCAGCTGTTGGTGTGTGGGGGACAGTAAAGTAATAATGGGGACAACATTATTGTGGAAGAATAATAAATACATTATATATATCTATATATCTCTATATATATATATGGATATATATATAGAGATATATAGATATATATATATATATATATATAATAGAAATAACCATTACACACTGTATAATAACCATTGCTTTAGTAATGTGTTCAAAACATAACATAGTGACAGTCTATAGCTGAATTAATGTTACCATAATTTTTGACACATTTGTATCGTTATATCGCATACATGTTTCGATACATTGTAGTTATTTCGTAAAATGTAGCGATAAAATGTTGGTATTTTGATGATCATCCAATCTCTAAATCAGCAGTCCGGTCTCTGAACCCGATCTGTTTTTTAACGTATTTTCTGTATCCTACGGTTATGTGATTTGCTGGCAGAATACAGTCAGAAACAGGAATAAAGCAAACATTAAGGTCGGAGGCTTTCGGACTTGGTACGGTCCACAGTCCAACGAAAAACTCATTAACCGCAAGCTTGGAATCTTTTGATATATCTATTGGGAATGTTAGCAGGGGGCTATTGTGATGTTGGGGGCTCTTGCGTCATGGATCTGTATTTTTTGTTTCAGTTTTTTTGGACATCGAATACTATATGTGGGTTATGTAAAAGTGATGCAGTAAATGAATACAAACATATAGAATCCATATGACATACGAGGTTAAGAACGGGCATTCTATAGAAACCCCAGCAGGTGGAGAGCTGCCCTCAGTTTGGCGTCCCACCTGAGACCGCCATCTCCACATCATATTTCGGTGGTTCGTGTCTTGAAGGCACGCGGCACCTTTTAAGTGGGCCGGTTGGGGAGTAAGTGGGCCGGTTGGGGAGATCACCTGTAACCAGCACACTGGGGGGCTGATCGCCCGAAAAGGAGAATCTGTGGACCCCTCGACGAGGTGCTCTAAGCCTAAAAATCCCCAACAAACACGGACAGGACTAGACAACCCCGATTTGACGAACAAGGAATAATATATTAACATATGAAATATTGTTCTATTGCACATAGTATATGGTATAGGTAGAGTATATTATCATTATTCGTATGTATTGATTTACACAGCTCTGTACAAAATGGGACAAATCACGCAAACCCATATAAATTTGGGACATACAACAATAAGGACGGTCCTGCTGAAACAAGCTTACAATCTAGAAAGATGTAGGGTATGTTTACCAAATGGTGAAATATTTTAAAGGAAAAGGAGTATTTTTTTGTTCTAAGTGCCAAAAAAAGGACAATTTTATTTCATGAAATATCACCGCTAAACAAAATATGTAGCGTACCTGTATAGCTGTGTGACAAAAAAATGTCCCCGGACTTAACGGAGAAAGCCAGTAAATTTTGACTTTTTATAATGCATTAAACACATAATCATGCTAAAAGTTGAATCAAATATTTTGGGAGGATCCACTGGAGGACAAATGTATTATCCATCCATAATCCACAAATTAAATTGATGATTAAATATATTATAAAATAATCACTAATTATTAATAATAATAATAATAATAATAATATTGAACTTCTCCCACACCAGTGTATAGTAATAAGGTAATATATCTCTTCATGGCGCAGATCTCATCACGGGATCATATTTACGAACATACAATACCTATTATGTACTACAGAGGTTCATAATCCTAGCAGTACATTTAACCCTTTGCACAGACAAGCAAAGAACTCGTGCCTGGAAATGCTTACATGTAATGAGTTAATAAAAGCTTGTTTTTTTCATAAAATCAGTAGTTATATGAATGATTTTATTTGCCCTGGAGGTACTGAATTATGTAGTTAATCCTTTAACATTATTACCTCATATCTATTCATAGGCGGTGTAAGTAATACATACACATTGTGTGCCAGCACACCTTAATAGAGATCTGCCACATATTGCCAAATGTGTTCTTGATCTTTGCCATACACAAATAGAGTTTAGATAAATAATCTATATATATATAAAATTGGGATATTTATAGATCTCTGGATAATTTTTTATATCGAAATAAAATGCAAGATTTTATTTGTTGCTTCCAAATTAGTAACTCATCAGCCACTAATGGGTTAAACTTAAACCTCATCTTGCCAACAGGCAGGACCAGCGACCTATTCTGGCCTGAACCGGCTAGACGCAGGCCTAGGGTGGCAGGTTCGGGTGGGGGGGGGTGAGGTCCTCCCACTGCAAAACCGGGGGGGGGGGGGCAAATGGCCCTTTTTGGCAATCAGGCAAGGATTGTGCCTTTAAGTCAAAGAGCAGCAGGATATAATGTCAGATCCCGGCGCTCCGCATCCAAGACGACGACGATGGCCCTGGAATGGGTGGCTTGGGGTGCTGCCCTTGGTCAGGCCTAGAGCCGCCTCCAAGATAATTAGGACAGGTGTTTGATGATAAATTACCCCCATCTTTAAAAGGTAGATCCCCTTACCAATGTTTTTCTGATCTACCTGTGAGCAGAGGGTCCTTTGGCTGCATTTATTTTTCACCTATGGTTTGCCACCCCCTATGGGAATGAAGGTACGGTAACTTATTCACAAATACTTGTCCGCCATGTATGCCCGCCACCTCCTCTCTATTCATAAAGATTTATTGTGTTTCATGAGTTGACGTCTTGAGGTGACCACCAGACCTCATTAGTAGCTTTCATCTATTGATCATTCCTTCCCGATGCTTTCCAGTATCTTCACAGAGCAGACTATTGTGAAACTATGTTGCTGCCTTGTGCCGTTTCTCTGTTTTAGTAATGCCAGTCCTTGTGCTATAACGAGTTCCAGTGGAATTAGTTACCTTATATTATTTTTTATAAATACTTTATATACGGCATATTTTGCATTTACCCTCCTGCCTTTTATCTAACCTTCCTAAACAACCAAAAAATTAATAATAAAAAATCTGATGGTCCTGAAAAAAAGGAAATGTACCTCGAAGATGACATATGATCAACCTACGCCTGATGACTAGAATACCTGTGACAATACCTGTGACCTTTCTGAGAACCCCTGAATTTTGGTTAACTAGTCTCAAGCCAGCGTGCCTAGGACTTAGCAACAAAATGTAAAAAGTGGGCCCTGGGATGGTCACAACCCGTGGTAGCATTTCAAATAAATGGAAGGTGGTCTCAAGAGAGTCAGAGAAGAGAAACGGAGAAGAATTTGGATTCTATGTCATCAGAGGAACGTGAAGATGAAGAGTTTAGTTTCATTCAGAAGAATTGACAGAACATTAAGCAGTTGATGTTTTTCTCAGTTCATCTCGTATTTAAGAAGATATTATTACATAAATGAAAGAGTATGGGTAATAAACTAAATAAATTCATCTTGGTGGTCTCGACCTTCCTCCTAAAGTGAATCTGGCACTAATTACACGTTTTTTTAAGCGTACGTGAAACCCGGTCGTAGATTCCTCTGGTTTCAGAAATCCTACGAATTAAAAGATTCATAAAATTCTCAGGCGTTGTCATCCGAGGACAGATCCCCACGAAGACATCTTCTCACATCAACAACTGAGGCATTTCTAAGTATCCCACTTGAATATCTGACAAACCTGGTCACAAAGGGGTTAAAACGATGTTTTACTTACACAATTATTAGAATTATAATTAGTTCTAGTGTAGATATTTTATCTGTGGCTTTTCTTTGGTTTGCCACTGGTCAGAAAAGATGTTTTATTGTTTTCCTTAAAGCGCATTGATTGTATCTTTTAGATTGTAAGCTCTCGGGGCCCTCCTCACCTGATTGTTATTTCGCACACTACTTGTAATGTTCTGTTTACCCATTGTACAGCGCTACGGAATATGATGGTGCTATATTAAACAAAAATAATAATAATAAAAAATAATAATCTTCTAGATTGTAAGCTCCCAGGGCCCTTCTCACTTTTTGTCTCTGTAAATCCAAACTGATGGACTACTCGCCATGTCCTGTTTACCCATTTCTATAAACCAATAAATAATAATAATTATAAATAATCTCAGTGCGCATGTACAAGGGAGCCTATGCTGCGGGGAATTACTTTACATGTACAATGTATTAAAACATATTTTCCGTTCTTCTCCTTCTAGGTTTCCGGAAGCCATGTTTGCCATCGACCCCGTCTCGATTCTCGTATCTGCCGTGATATTCCTGTTTTTGCTAAATGTTTACTGTGACCGTAAAGGAAACGTTTACCGAAATTTTCCTCCTGGACCAAAACCTTTGCCGTTAATTGGAAACATGCACACTTTGATTATGGGCAAAAGGAAACAACATATTTATCTTCACGAGGTCATAATTCCAAAATAATTATATTAACTGTAGTACTGGAAATACCAGATTATCCTTGAGATTTGCCTAGTTTGTATTACAATGGCTTCACTCGCCCCTCTATACCCGTTTATTTATATATTAATTTATAGAAATAATGTTATCTATTTTAAGCAAGGTCTACTTTTTTTTTCATTAATTGTATGCTGTGAGGACTCCGATAATTGTTGGAAAATGAAAAATATTTAAATGTGCAAAATAGGTTGTAAGTTTGCCCTGATAAATTCAGTTTATTATTCTGGATATAAAATAACTATTAAAATAAAATAAAAAAAATATCTTTCTTATATTATGCCCTTGTCAGATGAAAATAAAACTCTTTTTTATGGTCTGATATATGGACTGGTGGTGAATAAAAGGTTAATAAACAGACCAATATAAATACTTAGATTCTATCACTAGGGGGCGATGTTTCAAACGTATATATATATATATATATATATATATATATATATATATATATATAAAATGTCAAAAAATGATTGCAGAATATGCGGTGATACCTTTTTTATTGGACTATATATAGAAATATATATATATTAATAATTAATAAAGATGATTCAAAGTAATATTTTTTTATCTTTTTTTTTATCTTTCAGCTGTCTAAGGAGTACGGATCGGTATTCAGCGTCCAGCTGGGAACTACAAAAATTCTTGTGCTGTGTGGCTACGAGACAGTGAAGGACGCTCTTTTAAACTATGGCGACGCACTTTCAGATAGACCAATCATACCAATCATATCGGACATATCAAAAGAACATGGTACGCTTGGCTCGCGGACTCGTTTGGTATTGAATAGTGGCCATTTCTACTGAGATATCTACATGGCTAAAGAATTATTTCTGGTTAAGGTTTGGACATTCAACAGTACTTGAAATGTTGTATCCTATTAGTATCATTAAAAATGTATCATGGGGGCATCATCAGTCCAATAAAATAACCAGAAGTTCTTTTCTTGAGGAAGACCAAAAAATATTATATCTTTTATTATATTAATATTATATCTTTTATTATATTAATATTATATATTTTATAATTGTATATTTAATTATATTATTAATATTAATATATTTTTAAATTAGGTGTCATCTTTTCCAATGGAGAAAACTGGAAAGTGATGAGGAGGTTCACTCTTACGACTCTACGGGATTTTGGAATGGGAAGGAAGCTACTAGAAGACAAAATTAATGAAGAATCCAACTCATTAGTGGAAGTGTTTAGATCCTACAATGGTTAGTTTTCTTTTTCTTGATTATCGCGTGTTTGTGTTAGAAATTGCTGCATTCCGTCGCACGACATCTATTTATGACTGCCTTCCCCAAATACGAATTGTATTTTTGACACATATAGTGACTAAGGACCAAACTTCCTAATAACAGCCCCGAAATAATCGCTTCCTTACATTAATGGGCACAATCATCACGGCCTTTACCAGCATATTATTCCGCCCCTTTTGCTGCATTACTGGAATTTGATGGCCCTAGTAGACAATCAGACTCCCCAATGAGCCAATGGGAAAGTTGGCCTATTTACATTACAGAGATTTGGACTTAGCCAAAAGAGCCTCTTCTATCTATGTCACAATATGATGTCGCTTAGCATGGAGGACACATGGGGCATGGAAGACAACCTTTTTTTGCGTACTGGAAGGAAGCTGGGGGTGATACCCGGGGTCAAGCCTAAGGTAGGGACCCCATAATTACATCAGTGGCCGCAACCCAAAGGATTGGGGGCCCTTAATTAATTAAAGTTGTTGCTAAAAGTCTCAGGCCTTTGTAGAACCTGGAAGCTCAATTTTCTATATCTCATAATATTCTTGAGCGTTTCACATCATCAGCTGCAAGGATTCCAAAACTAGAACAAGTCACTGCATTACGTGGGACAGGGCTACATAAAAAACAAGACAGGCACTGCAGGTGGCACAGTGTACTACAGATCTGGTAACTATGTATCCTTCACATTTTGGAGGACAGGTTGTAATTTCCAAGAACTCTTTGCAAGCCCAGGAGAACAGAACTTTTATTTCAGTGTCAGTATGTCTTAGTGTATGTTTGTGTTATTGTCGAAATGTAATCTTTTACAAACCTACTAGACACCTGACACAATGGTACTACTCGAAAACCCACCAACACTACTTCTCGGTAAATAAACCCAATATGTTCTCAAGTAAATATATGCCTTTATATTAAATAAAGCATTTACTTACTTTAATTATGATTTACCCCGATCAATAATGTGTTACGTTTTTTATTTTACTCAAGGAAAGCCTGTTGAGAACACAATGACAATAAATGGCGCTGTTGCCAACATCATTGTATCCATTCTGCTCGGTCACCGCTTTGATTACACGGATCCCACGTTCCTGAGACTTATGAGGTTAATTCATGAAAATATAAATATTTCTGCGGGTCCGATGATTCTGGTGAGTGTTACTAATATTTTTAATAAATATTTTAAAAGCAGAGCAGATTATTTAGAACACAAAAAAAGATTTTTTTCCCCAATGTATTTGATGTTTATCAATTTATTTTATTCATAATTAAATAATTCTTCCTTCCTTAAGCTGTACAACCTTTTCCCGTGGGTGATACGCTGGTTCCCTGGAAGTCACAGAACGGTTTTCAAAAATAACACGGAATTGCGCGATTTTATTAAAAAGACATTCCACAGACACAAGGACCAACTGGACGTCAATGACCAACGGAACCTTATTGATGTCTTCCTTGTCAAGCAGCAGGAGGTATTGTACTATATTCCAAATTATATCATAACATTAAGGAGGTTCCTGTCACCTACATTGTGAAATTCATTTATTAGAATAATTTATATTATATTAATTTATAATCTAATATTATATATTTATTTATATATTATTGATATTCAATAAACTGTATATTATTATTTATATAAACAATGAATTTCAATGCATTGGCTTTCTTTGAGTGCGCTTTGGACCTGGACTGGATTGTGTACACTGACATTTACATTTTGGGCTACTTTAATAATGGGCCGCTTAGATGGACTAAATCCTGGCGGCCCTTCCCTGATCAAAGGGGAGGAACAACCAGTGAGATAACGCAAAATGTTAGGACCCCCTATCCAGGCATACCTATTTTGTATAAACAGGGAAAAGAAAAAATGTCGGTGCGCTAAGCTAGTCTCAGGCTCAAATAATACAAATGTGTAATACGAGGCCTACCAAACAGGTGTAAGCATGCTGCGAATACAGTGTGTTGGCTGTACAATGTATACAAAAAACAAAATACTGTCTGCGCTTCTCACCCTAATAAAGTTGGCAACAAATATATAAACATAATATAAATGAGAGGTTTTGGTTATATGAATTGGCCAAAGCATAATTAAGCTCACCCGCCACGTCAAGGCACACTCTCAATAGGGTGAGAACCGACTCTCACCTCCTACATAGTGGGCACACAAAGCAGTTTATACGGCTACCAAAACCTTATTAATGTGTTGGGGGAGGTGCAATTAAACCTCCTCCCAATTAACCCCTGGACAGCAAGCTGCAACCAGACTGATGAGGAGCCAACAACCTCAAATATGTGCAAACAGGGAAAAGAAAAAATGTCGGTGCGCTAAGCTAGTCTCAGGCTCAAATAATACAAATGTGTAATACGAGGCCTACCAAACAGTGTGAGCATGCTGCAAATACAGTGTGTATTTTGTATGTAGTTTGTTAGGTCTCAGAACATGTCACTGCATAGTAAAAACATAAAAAAAAGCCATTGATGTGTTACCAAACCACCTTTATGGTCAAATTGTGTGTTTTGGATTTTTTATATAATATTTCTCATCATAATGTTATATTAATATTATAATTTGTGTATTTTAGGAGAAGCCCGGTCAACAAGTGTTTTTCCACAATGACAATTTAGTCAACCTTGTGAGCGACTTGTTTGTAGCTGGAATGGAAACCACATCTACAACTCTTCGCTGGGGTCTTCTATTTATGGCGAAAAACCCAGAAATTCAGAGTAAGCGATTCGTTTTCATGCGCGTAAATCATTGAGGGATATATGTAACGTATAGGGACAGTGTAATATTTTGAAATGGTAGCACTTATGATCCAGAATTTATCTTTGACATGGCTTGACATAAATATATATAGTCATACTTGGGTCCTCTCTGGATTTACCCCTGGAGCCTGAGTATAGCTCATTACTGAGCCTCGGGGTCAATCTTTTCATGTCTAGGTGGGGTTTTTTCTAATTCTGTCCATTCCCCGCAGAGTTTTGTCTTTTTCCTGCGCAGTCTTGACCCTCTATCCATTGACTCTCTGTTGGCCAATCTCCTCCTTACTCAACACCGTCTCAGCTCCCATATGAATAGTGAAGTTGAGTGCTCTCAGATTGGACAGTTGACATTTCCCAAAATGTTAATTCTGTAGCACATAATCCCAAAGGACCATATTTTCATGTATCAATAGCTATTGGTTTCCCACTTGACACCATCCCAAATCATTGTTTTTAATTGATAAACACTAGCAGTAATGAGACACTTGAACTTGAAACATGCTGATGTGAAATGTGTCAACAGACTAAGCTCAATGGATTCTAAGCACTATGACCAATGTTGTTCTGTTTAATACTTTAATACATTTTATGTGTATCATTTATAGAAAAGGTCCAGGACGAAATAGACAGAGTGATCGGATCTGCCCAGCCTCAAGTAGAACACAGAAAGCTAATGCCGTATACCGACGCCGTTATTCACGAAACCCAAAGGTTTGGTGACATCGTACCAGAAAACGCCCCACACGCGGCCTCTCAAGATTTCACATTCAGAGGATATTTTATTCCTAAGGTAATGAGAAAAGATATCCCGATATCGAGACAGATCCAGGTCTATCACAATGATTATTGAGCAGGTTAAAGGAACCCAATGCAAAGGAGTAGACTAATCAAAAAAAAGAAAGTGGCTCGATCTCGATATAGAGACTTAAGACATTGTCTCTGGATGGCTTAAACAAAGGCTTTTCATTTTCATAATTTATTTCATGATTCGCGATTTCATGATTCGCGTTTTGGAGTAGTCACTGAGTATAGGGGATTGACTCGCATAGACCACCTGTTCTCATTTACCTTACCAGTTTGTGCATAAGGCCAAACAAAATGGTCCTTAGGACGTAACAGTACGTCCTGAAGTCTTTCCAACAAAGGTAGATCATTTTGTTGAACAATCACCCATCTAAGGGCGCTCAATATGAGCGTTGGTACGATTTAATTTTACTAGGAACTTCCAGGCTCAGACTTGTGTGTATCATTTATTCAAGTTAATTATGTCTCTGTGACTACATTCTGATGACATCACAAAAAATGTACATCAAGAGGTTTCATTTAGGTTTCATTTTATGTTATGTTTGGGAGGTGTCATAGAACTGAATTTTTTTGCTCGAAATTTCTGAAAGCGTGGGATACATTAAGTAATGGATTTTTTTGTTTTCTAGGGGACCTACGTCATCCCGCTTTTGACATCCGTGCTGCACGATAAGGCTTATTTTGAGAAACCAGATGAGTTTTACCCTGAACATTTTCTTGACGCTAAAGGGAATTTTGTCAAAAATGAAGCATTCCTCCCCTTTTCAGCCGGTGAGTTTGATGTAGCAGACAAATTGAGTTTTTAAAATATGCGCTTTAAAATCTGAAAACAGATAACGCTATTAAAATGCAATGACAGGAGAAGAGATACAGGAGACTTACTGCTGTGCTGGTCAAAAAAAACAATTATTAAAAAAAAGTATTTTTACGAAATACAAAGACGCACTACAATATGTGTACTATGACTATGCTGCAATTCTATGCCCAATTCCTCGGCAGCCAGCAGCTCTAGGAAGGGTTCTAGATGTTTTTGGTTAGTCCGGATTCTTCTTGGGAAGAAGAGGGTGAGGGAAGCTGCAGTGAGCTGAGACATGTGATGCCTAACTGCGAGAGGGTCCTACGGTCCGCATCCAACGCTCAGCATCAATCTGATCTTCTGCCCCAGTGCAAGTGGCAGAGCAGGTGAAATCCAGTGACTTATGCAGAATGTGCGCTGTAACCAGCAACAACCCCCAAGTGAGGAAGCTATGACACCCCTGTTGGAACAGGTCTACACAAATATAGGAACAAAAAAGCTATTTTCTAGAGGGACTCACTTCAATAATGTGCACCAACATCTATTCTTTGCTATAGAAAAAGAGCAGCATCTGTTTCTTACGTGTACTCAGACAGCATTCCAAGGTAACATATTGCAAGACATGGGATCTGTGCTGCCTGTTAACCTCCTTGTGTTTATTTGTAATAGGTCGGAGAAGTTGTGCCGGAGAGAATTTAGCAAAAATGGAGCTCTTCCTGTTCTTCACCAGACTGCTGCAGAACTTCACATTTCAGCTTCCTGCCGGGGCTGAAGTTGATGTTGCCGTTAGCGTTGGGGCAACCAGGAGCCCCATGAAACATGACATTTGCGCTGTGGCTCGGAACTAGAAAATAAGATAACGGAAGAAGAGGAAAAAGGCTAAAATTGGGATCGTGCACCATGACAGGAGTAGCCTCGACCCACGGGCTACGTCATACCCGATTAAACCCCCAAATAAAACACGGACACCAATTGGGGATGAAAAAGGCCACGGCCGATTTATTCACGTCATTGCCACGCAACCTGTGAACATAAAAAAGGTGCGTTAACACAGCAATGACCCAAAAACCAAATACAACCGAACACCCCTAGGTATGCCAGGACCAACCGGGGCGGAACCGTAAGCATCACCTTATGGGAGGGCATCGCGTGACGCCCCTCCCCCACCCGAGGGTCCATTAAACAAGCCAAGGCCAGGAACCTCCCACCAACGCTTTAACACCAGTGGCAATAACCACTAAACATGAACACCAATCAGGAGCATAATAACAGAAAAGCCCAGAACTTTCCTTGACCTCCTTAACCTAGTCCTGCTCTGCATCCATGTCAAGGCTCCCTTCAGTCAATTCAGACCCCCCGTGGTCATCAATATATTTGTAGTTGAATGAACAGTCAGAAAGATTCCAATTAGGTTGTCAAGCGTGGCCTGTTTTTCTTGTGTATATACACCATTTCTGTTTCATAAAATTTTTGTTGCTGTAAGATTTTAGTGTTTTCTAGACTTGCGCATTCGTATTCGGGACAACATGGAAACGAACACGAATGGTGCGTTCTCGCTGTTGAAACTGAATACCTGAAAAAACTAAGAGAAACCGGCAGAAAACTTAGCGAAAAAAAACTAACATGGAGAACACACATTAAATATTCGTCCGAAAAGAATATTGGAACAGCCGGATATTTGTGGAATACGTAGGTTTTTTTTCCCACGAAGACACGAAAATGAAGACTTAGCTGGTGCCAAAGTCTAGTATTTTCTATCCATGTACCCATTTTAAGACATGGACGTTTACGTCATGGAAATGAAGCTGTGATACCCATTTTATAAATGTTAAGTTGTTTTCCTGTTAGCTACCCTATGGTTATATCGGTACACCCATAAAAGCAAGGCAAGATGTCTTTTAGGATACACTGGTATACCTTGCCTTCTTTCCACTCACAGGGACATCTCGCTGCTGCGTGGGAGCTCAGGATGTCTAATGAGAGCCGTGACTTTCCCCTTGTCAGCAGAAGCCAGCACCATGAGCACCGGTACACCGTTATAACATGAATGCCTGATCACGCAAAATAAATCTATATATATAATATAGGAAGTTCAGTGAGGTCACTGTGGCATCGCTGGCATTCATAAGATATAAGGGGGTTCCCCAACAGGATCTCTAATTATATTGCAGAGATCTGTACCAAAAAAAAGAAAAGAAATAATAATAAAGATTATTTTTTTTTTAAATCCTTTGACTTTCTGTTGCGAGCTTCCACTTTAAACCTCCATTGGAGTAAAACTAAAAACATCCATTTGTCTAATTAAGTAAAGGGATTTGGGATAGTGCGCAGGTAACTATATTTGTGTTGGTGTTTACTGTATGTATTTTGGGCGGATGAATACTATAGCCATTGCTGCCGCCCGAGAGTGATGGGAGCTTGAGCGCAGAGCTTTCTTCTATCTACACGTTTAGAACATGTTTGTCACGTACCGGTACAGGAGGTGGACCCATGATGCAGAACTGGACATGATGTCACCAATGGCACCAAGCTACAGGTTGGCAAACTGAACCGAGACCAGAAACCATACAGGACTGTCCACCGACATCAGTGGGCCGGTGCCGTTAGATTTCCATTGAAAGGGGAAATGGGCGAGGCGTGGGGTGGGTCAGGACCCCGCTCCTGCAACATGGAGGATTCTGGTGTTGACCTGGAGAATCGGAGAAGCGGTGCTTCTCCCGGAGTTCTCGGACCCAAACCCGGAGAGTTCCCAGGTTATAAACAGGAATCAGTGGAAGTTCAAAGCGCACTGAATAGCATAAACCACAAGATAACTCCCAAAGCGAGGTCAAAAAACAAGCACTATAGTACTTTGTACGAAATCAGTGAAACTTAATCATGGTTGAACTACCATTCATCTCAAGGGCACATTGATAACCTCATATCCTTTTCACTATATTTTTACTGAAGACACTTGGAATACGTGCAAAGATTTCCATTAAAACACAATATGTTCCAACGCTACATCTCCACGACCTAACAAAACAAATCATTACAATACAAAAATCAGAATTTCATAATTCTAATTCAAAGCTCGCCATTCTTGATTTTTAATGTTAGAATATGCACTATAACGCTTTCATTTTATAATCCTCCCTACCAGTAAAGGGTTAAATTGTACGTGTTAGAAACATAGAAACATAGAAAGTGACGGCAGATAAGAGCCAGAAGGCCCATCCAGTCTGCCCAACCTCTGAGTACTCTCCTTTAGTACTTGCCCTTATCCTATATCTAGCTTGGCATTATGCCTATCCCATGCTTGCTTAAATGACTTTACTGTATTAACATCTACCACTTCCACTGGGAGGCTATTCCATGCGTCCACTACCCTTTCCGTAAAGTAATATTTTCTGATGTTACCATTAAACCTTTGCCCCTCTAGTTTATGCTTGTGTCCTCTTGTTGTGGTTTTATTTCTTCTTTTAAATAAACTTTCTTCCTTTACTTTGTTGATTCCCTTTAAGTATTTAAATGTTTCTATCATATCCCCCCTGTCCCGTCTTTTTTCCAGGCTATATAGGTTAAGATCCTTTAACCTGTCCGGGTAAGGTTTATTTTGTAATTCATAAACCATTTTAGTAGCCCTTCTCTGCACTTTCTCCAACATATCTATATCCTTCTGGAGATATGGTCTCCAGTACTGTACACAATACTCCAAGTGAGGTCTCACCAGTGATCTGTACAGCGGCATGAGCTCTTCCCTCTTTCTACTGCTAATACCTCTCGCTATACAACCCAGCATTCTGCTAGCATTACCTGCTGCTCTACTGCATTGTCTACCTACCTTTAAATCCTCAGAAATAATTACCCCTAAATCCCTTTCCTCACACGTTGAGGTTAGGACAGTACCAAATAGTCTATACTCTGCCCTTGGGTTTTTATGCCCCAGGTGCATTACTTTGCATTTATCCACGTTAAATGCCAATTGCCACAGCTCTGACCATTTTTCCAGCTTACCTAGATCGTTCTACTGTGTTTCTGCTGTGCGGCTGTTCCAAACTTGTGTTATGTTTCTTAAGACGTGTCTAAAGATATCTAGAGGTATCTGATGGTCTAGAATGTACGTGCGATAAGGTATCCATGCTAATATTCATCTTTGGCATTATCCTAGGGTCGACGCAGGGCAGCGCCCATGCTGCCCACTCCGCTGTTGGCTTCTTTGCGTCATATTCCAGCGCTCTCTCTCTTCTAACGCAGTCTACAGAGGCCGTGCTGGTTGGAAAGATCAGAGATCTCCCATGGAACTCACCCATTGAGCAGTAGGTTGACCTCCTTGGGCCACCACCCCACCCTCCATTTCATGAAGGTCTCAAGGCACAGCGCTTGTGCTGATGTTGCTTCCAGATCCAGTTTGTAACTGGAAGTGAGCGATGCTACAGAGGACAGGCGATATTTACATGCTACACGCTTCAGCACCCCCTCTCTGTGACTGCTTGGCGGCTGAGCCACGTCTAAAGTCATCGAGCTCTTCAGAACGACGCGTTCTACCTCCAGTGTCTGTCTATGGCGACACCTGGATTGTATACACCTTAACTCAATAATTAGAAGAGGGGGGCCCCATAGCTTCGGGGATATATTGTATTTCCAGTATAGTTACTCTATAGCCCAAAATGTTTTGCCTTCTAAAGACCTTCTGAAATATATTCTTCGAGTGTATTTTTAATAGATTCTTCACTTCCTTTGAAACTATTATTACCTATCGTTATAACGTTTAGATCAATGTCTAACTGTACTAAGGGTTAGAAAGCGGAATCAGAGGTGGAGCTGCTGCCAAACGTTGGACGGACTCGCCCTGTAAAACCTCCGCGGAATCAGATAAAAAGTGCGACTCTCGACGGTGTTGTGGGGAGTGACGTCCTCCAGTTGGCACAAACTGAACTGAAAAAGAGGAAGCAAAAGGAATACCGGCGCACGCGGGTCAGACGAAAGAGAATACAGGTTTTGTATTACGAGGCTATGGGTTTTTTTTAGACGTTCTGGCAAACAAAGGGTTAAAGTAGAAATTCATTTGGAAAAAGTAAAAAAAAACAAAAAAAAACATGCCTGTTTTTTGGAACAATGCGTGTTTTTTTGTTGATTCGGAATACTGCCAACACTTTTTGGCCGTGCGAGTAACGGTGCTCGTGATAAAGTTCTATTGATTTTAACGTTTATGCCAGCGCTTTCCTGCTTGATTTAACCCTGCTTTGTGTGTTTTATGTTTTTTAACCCCTGAATGACAAAGCCTGTACATGTACGGGCTCAAAATGCATTGTTTTCAATGGGTTTAGGAACCGCCCATTGTCCTTAAGGGGTTAAAGATGGAATCTTTAGTTGAAGCATTTGGGGGGCTCAGGGCTCTCTTCAGATGGACTCCATCTGCATTTGGATAAATGTGAAAGTATCCATTTTTCTTTTAATTCATTTTTTTTAACTGTTTCCATGCCCTATTGCTCACCTTAGAGGCAACATGATTTGAAATCGCCCATACCGTTAAGGTGAAGGATTGTGGCAAAAGGTGGCAGAATTGGGTTTTGCATAATTTTTTCCCCCCACTAGATCTGTTAGTTAATGGGTAAGCCGGTCAGTGATGGGGAGATAATTGGCAGCGCCCAAGAAAGAGAGCAAGGTGTTTTTTGTTTTATTTTTCGTGATTTCAATGAGGTTGGTTGAAGTGGTGATTTTTGCTCTGGAATAAATGTCATAACCATTAAACAACTGCTTTTATTGAATTATGCAAAGTTTAACCTAAACATATAATTTGATGGCATCTAGTCTGCCCATTTTGTAATCACTCCTTGGTGTCGTCTTAGATTCGGGAGCCATGTGCCTATCCCACGCGTATTTAAAATATATCGCTTTATTAACCTCTACCTCCTCTGCTGGGAGGCTGTTCCATATTATGTGGAATAATATTGGTGGAATAAGCCAAATGGCTAATATAGTAACACAGAACATTTGGCTCCATCTAGTCTGGATTCAGGAGTCGTATGCCTATCCTATGCACGTTTAAATCCCCTCACTGTATTACCCTCTACGGTCCACTTCTGCTGGGAGACTGTTCTATTTATCTACCACCCTTTCAGTAAAGTAAAACGTCCTTACATTCCTTATATCCCCTCTCTCTCCTTCTCATCTCTCCTCGGTGCCATTGAGCCCCCTTAGTTTGAATAATTAACAAATATGGACACATTTCTATGAATTTATAATAGTAATAATTAATCTTTATCAGCAAAAGCCCGTAATAATTCACCTTTATCAGCAATCCCATCGCCATTACGGTATCATCTGGGTCAGGGGAGAGGAAATATCTATATGTGATAAGAGAGTTCAAACCGGCTCCACAGTCCAAGGCAAACTCAACTACAGCAAGTTTGATTTTTTTTTTAATGCTTTAACCCCTTAATGCCCATATTGATAAAATACTACATACACAAAAAAGGGGTCAAGAAGGACCTTTGGTTGTATAAGAAGGCCCATGTTTTTTTTTTTTGGCAGAAATGGAGATCTCCCTCCCGCTGCACAAAAAAAAAACAGGCTTTTTAACAATAGCCCAGAGTCTATCGTGTGAGCAAGAGGCAGCATAGCCAGCTCCGCAGGTCCGCGGATCCGGTATATCGGCGCTCAGTGTTTAAATGTCAGATCAAGCGATTGGGCATTCCATTCCAGTAGGTGTCAATGGAAACACCCGCCGGAAAAAACTGTGCAGAGGAATAGTGGCCCAGGAGCACATGACACATACACATGACCTCACGTTACCTGACCCCACTACATCCCTGCCTCTCTGCTTCCCCCCACAGTATGTCTCTGCTGCTGGTGCACTTCCGCAAAAGGCGGAGCTTCCAGGCACACGCTCTTCCCTGATTGGATGAAGGGTGAGTGGCTGTCCCAGTGGCTCTTTTTTTTGTTGCGTAAGTGCACAAGAGGCCAGAATTATGCCAATACATTTGTGGAGAAAGAGGTGTAGAAACGCTTCTCTTTCTCCACATATCTACTCAGAAAGGGAGGGGAAATTGCCGTCCCTGTCAAATGTCAAAGTGCCGCCTGGGTCTCATGCGTCCCATGTAAGTCCCGGTGGGTCCAAAGAAAAGAAAAGAAAGCTTTAGCCTATATCATTTTTTCCTCTGTTTAATGGCATATAAGACCCATTCAGCCCATCTAGTCGGCTCTTTCTCCTACTGTAAAGACTCGGACCTTATTCAGACATTGGACTTGTCTTAGATTCAGGAGCCATATGCCTATCCCACGCGTTGTTAAAGCATCATACCTGCTGTTTCAAAGTGAGTATTGCCTGCTTACCTCTAAGTCCTCTCATATAAATACTCCCAAATCCCTTCCGTTGACAGAACAGCGTCCCTATTGCTGTAATTTGGTTTGTATTTATACATCCCAACTGCATTATTTTATACTTATCAACGTTAAACTGCAGCTGCCACGCTAATATAAGAAGGTAGACTAGATAGGGCTATATGGTTCTTCTTATCTTCTGTCATTTTGTTTCTATATTATTCATTTGGCTTTTTCCAATAGGAATGTCAATCCTGTTGCGGTCCCTTGTATCATCTGCAACCCCCCAACACAATTTAACTTTAAGACCTTTTTGTGATATCGCTAATAAAAGTTATTAAAAGTTATGTGAACTAATACCGTATTTGCTCGATTATAAGACGAGGTTTTTTCCAGAGCAAATGCTCTGAAAAATACCCCTCGTCTTATAATCGGGGTCGTCTTCTAATCAGACCCCAAAAAAATGGCTGGGGCCATGCTGCTTACCGGTCGCGAGCAGCGTCTCTTCCGTTAGAAGCAGGAGGATAGGAAGCTTGTAGCTTCCTCACAGAACTCTATCTCCCCCTCCCTCCTCTGGGGGCGGGGCCAGAGAAGTTGCTGGTACAGCCGGTCCCCTGCAGAAGTCTTCGAGTGAGAGATCTGCAGTTCAGGTAAGGGGGTGGGGGAGGGTTTTTGGGTAAGTATGTGTGATTAATGTGTGAAGTATGTGTGATTAATGGAATGAATGAGTATTTAAATGTTTGTGAATGTGTGTTTGTGTGTGATAGCATGGATGTGTAAGGGGGGTGGGGGTTGTAGCATGGCATAGGGAGGCTGTAATCCCACTACTATCATCCCCAGGTTCCAGCATGTACTGGCTGCCTTGGCTTGATAGGAGTGTGATTGCTGTTAGCAGCAATCACACTCCTATCAAGCCAAGGCAGCCAGTACATGCTGGGTTAAAAGGCATATCATGGGGCTGAGTGGCATATAGGGGGTTAAAATGCATTTCTGGACCTCCAGAAATGCATTTTAACCCCCTATATGCCACTCAGCCCCATGATATGCATATATACCTCCAGAAATGCATTTTAACCCCCTATATGCCACTCAGCCCCATGATATGCCTTTTAACCCCCTATATGCCAGAGTGGCATATAGGGGTATAAGGCATATCATGGGGCAGAGTGGCAAATAGGGGGGGTATAAAGCATTTCTGGGGGCAGAGTGGCATAACTGGGGGGGGCAGGTTGGCAAATAAAAGGAAATTTAAAAAATATATTTACATGAATTAATATTTACTGGTAAAACTTTTTTTCCTATAGGGTCGTCTTATATTCAGGCTTTTTGTTTTTTTCCTAAATTAATATTTTGATTTTGGGGGGTCGTCTTATAATCGGGGTCGTCTTATAATCGAGCAAATACGGTACTGATCCCTGAGGTACCCCTCTAGTAATAAGACATTCTTTTTAATATACACCATTAACTATAAAACCTAGTGTCTCCTGTTCAGTCATTATCTAATACATTCATAATATCCAAACACTGCTTTTATTTATAAGTCTCCTATGAGGGCCAGCATTAACCCCTTAAGGACAATGGGCGGTCCCTAAACCCATTGAAAACAATGCATTTTGAGCCTGTACATGTATGGGCTTTGTCATTAAGGGGTTAAACGCCTTACTGAAATCAAGATTTGCTATATCTACTCCTCCCTGGTCTATTAGTTTAGCTACCCAGCTACGAAAATGTTTGCCTCCAGATATTTAACAATCCTATCCGTTTCCATTCCATGGTTTCCATTGGACTCGCGCATTCGTATTCGGGCGAACATGAGAACGAACACGAAGGGTGCGTTTTCGTTGTTCAGCCCGAATACCGAACATACAAACATGGCGGGGTCAAAACATATCCAAAGACACACAACACGAAGAAGCTTTGTGTTCGTCTTCGTTTACCTCCCTAGTCCCTTCCCCATCTAGCCTACCTTATCTCCGCAGCATCGCCAGGGGTTAAAGGGCCGTGCGAACGACTCTATTGGTCGCCTGCAGGGGCCTCCTCTGGGATCACCAATATTTATGTGCAGCTTTTTTTTTTTAATAAGTGCCCTTATTAAAAAAAAAAGAAAACATTTTCCCCTAGAGTTTCTATTAAAATAAGCTAGAGCATATTAATATTATTATTATTTGTTTTTTTGCTGTTTTTTGCTGATTTATACAGTGCCATTGTGTTCCTCAGCACTATACTACAGGTTACACCTAAAATATATTATATATATATATATATCTTACAATTATTTTTCTTGTTCTAGATTTCTTGAAGCCATGTTTGCAATCGATCCCGTCTCAATTCTTGGATCTGTTGCGATATTCCTATTTTTGCTAAAACTCTATTATGAGCGTAAAGAAAACGTTTACCACAACTTTCCTCCTGGACCAAAACCTTTGCCGATAATTGGAAACCTGCACACTATGATCCTGAGCAAACAGCGGCAAGATGTTTTTCTCCAAGAGGTATCAGTTCTAGAAATATAATGTTATACTTAAAAATGGAAGTACTTTGAGGAGGGCCGAGTGGGTTATAAGGTAAACAGTAATTATACATCATTTATATAATTTGTTTTTATTCCTCATTCTTTTACTTGTCAGTTCTGTTTACTTCCCTGCTTAGAATATATTAATGCCTTTTAGATCATGTTAAAAAGCAAGTTTTTTTTAAAAAAAAAAGTACTTGTAAATGAGGTAAATAATAGTACATAATAGTTTTTTGAGGAGTCAGATTGGTAATAAATAAAAGCAAGTCTATTTGAGATGCAGACCAATTGAAGTACTTGGATTACACCACTAGGGGGCAATGTTGCCAACCAGCAAATACTGTATTCAAAAGAACAATAAGAATAATGGTTAAAAAAATGTAGTTTTGTATCTAATATTTTACTTTTCAGCTATCTAAGAAGTATGGACCGGTATTCAGCATCCGGTTTGGACCTAAAAAGATTGTTGTGCTCTGTGGCTATGAGACATTCAAAGATGCGCTTGTAAACAATGCTGATGCACTTTCAGAGAGACCCGTCATACCATTCACAGAAGAAACCTCAAAAGGACAT
Organism: Spea bombifrons; assembly: GCF_027358695.1. Classification (NCBI taxonomy): domain Eukaryota; kingdom Metazoa; phylum Chordata; class Amphibia; order Anura; family Pelobatidae; genus Spea; species Spea bombifrons. Next base: position 115,386,988 of record NC_071089.1, on the reverse strand, counting down.
GGTACCATATAATAAATTACTTGAGATCAGAGGGGTTGTTTCTGAATTATTTCACTTTTTTAAATATTTTTTTATATATTTCTGGAAAAAAAACAAATATATTTTTCTTTTTTTGTGCTGTCAGTCTATACAAATAATTACATGATGGAATAATTATTTCTGCAAAAAGTTTGGGCATTTAATGATAATTTCTAATGATGCATTTAATTATAAAAATGTTTATAAGTATTATAAGGTTCTCCGTTTGATTGCCCTTCTAATGGATGTGCCTGGGGCCTCTACTAGTGATGTCATAAATTACATCATAGGGGTTCCCGTGCTAAAAGAGATACTGGGTATCCCCCAACATGGATAACTACGCCTTGTTCACTGCTCTCTGATAGAGTGTAAAAAAATAAGACTGGATTTACTTTTTAAAAGAAAAAAAAGTGATGCACACCTATTAGCATTAACCCTGTAACTGCCACAATAGCTGAAAATTCTAGCCATTCATAGGGTGGTTACAAAAATGTAATAAATATATTTCCTGCTATTTTTTTTCTCAATTTGCTGTAGCTGCTCAAATTTATTTCTATTTTTTATTCATTGTTGCTACCTACAGAGTGGCGTCCACGCTATAAGCAGCTCCGGTGATCCTTTGCTATATATGTTAAATGATAAAAATATCATATATTTTGGTTGTGGGAAAGACATGAAAATTACACGGATTAAGGCGATGCTAAGTAGTGTGAAACACGTCAGGAGTTTTTTTTAACTGTCCAAAGAAAGTTTAATATAAAATAAATTGTATTTAAAATCTGCATGTAATATCTTCGTTATTAAACCACTTTTCATAAGGTAGACCGAATTATATTATATCCTTAATATATTCAGGTATAATCTTTTCCAATGGAGAAAACTGGAAAGTGATGAGGAGGTTCACTCTTACAACTCTACGGGATTTTGGAATGGGAAGGAAGCTTCTAGAAGACAAAATTAATGAAGAATCCAACTCATTAGTGGAAGTGTTTAGATCCTTCAATGGTTCGTTGGCTTGGTTTCCATTACTTTGTGTTTGCGTTAGAAATTACATACATGGCACTACATCTTTTTATGACAGTAGTCTCCATGCCGACCTGAAATTATTTGTACTCTTGTCACATGATGATGTTGCTAAGGGCCATATTGACCCAGTAATAGCCCTAAAATAATCAATATTCACAATAAGCCGTATGATTTCATGTCCTAGTGCTCAGCAAAAAAAGGCACACGTTGTGAAGAAGACATCCTCCATGAGGAAGGTGCTGGAAGGTGGCTGAAGGCACTGGCCTGGCTCAGCCCTAGAGCAGTAAGCCCCATCAATACTAACCCGTGGGGCACCATAGAAAATGTACCTATAATAACTTATATCTAACTATAATACTTTCTTAACCCCTTAATGACAAAGCCCGTACATGTACGGGCTCAAAATGCATTGTTTTCAATGGGTTTAGGGACCGCCCATTGTCCTTAAGGGGTTAAAGTCTCCTGTAATTGTAGAACCTGGCTTCCCAACTGGGGGCAGAGTTACTACTACACGTGGGGCAGAGTTACTTTAAAAATAGGACAACCGCATCGGCTTGAAGGTGGCATAGTAAGGTCTCCTTATGGACTTTAGCACCGATCCGCTAAAAATGTATCCTTCAAATGATTGAGGATATTTTTTTTTTATTTTCAAGAGTGTCTCCAAAAAATGTTACACTCTCTATGGTCAGAAAATGCATTATAAACCTATTTTCTATATTAGCATAACATAGAAAGGAAAAACCCATTTGTAGCCTTGTTCATGTTACGTTTAACCCCTTAACGTAAATATTTGCGTAAATGTGTCTTTATATTAAGGATTCTTAGTTTTTCCAACAATGCGTCTTTTTCACTTATTCAAGGAAAGCCCTTTGAGAACACAATGATAATAAATGCGTCTGTTGCCAACATCATTGTATCCATTCTGCTCGGTCACCGCTTTGATTACAAGGATCCCACGTTCCTCAGGCTTATGGGGTTAATTCATGAAAATATAAATATTTCTGCGGGTCTTATGACCCTGGTAAGTCTGGGTTACATTTTTTGTTCTACAATTTCTCAGAATTGCTTGAATTTATCAGATAAACAGATAATTCAGAAAGTAAACATTTCCTAATGATGACACCAGTGTCAATTCATTTTTATGCCCCCTCATAAATAATTGTATTAATACATTTTACTCAAATATGGCCTAAAATAATGTCATAATTTCTTGTTACCCTTCCTTAAGCTGTACAACCTTTTTCCGTCGGTGATACGCTGGCTTCCCGGAGGTCACAAAACGGTTTTCAAAAATAATATGGAACTGCGCAACTTTATTAAAGAAACATTCACCAAACACAAGGACCAACTGGACGTCAATGACCAAAGGAACCTTATTGATGTCTTCCTTGTCAAGCAGCAGGAGGTATTGTACTATATTCTTAATTGTATCATAACGTAAGGCTGGGTATGTCACTTTCATAAGAAAGCAGCATCATGAAAGGAAAAGCCCTCTAGCCAGTGACGGATCCTGCCCTAGACCCACTAGGCTTCAAGTCCATGAGGGGCGGCAGTCCCCCTGCTGCCAAACTGGGGGGCCAGAAGGGGATCAGACTCCCCAGTATCCCGCTGCTCAATGGGCCGTTTACATCTCCATAAGGAGAACTGCGCACCTTCCAATGCGGTGGAGGCGAGCAGAAAGTGTCTGGCAGCGCTGTCCTAGGTCGCTGCTTCCATAAAAAATACATCCCACGTGGCTGTTCCCGCCGTATGCACAAGACCATAAATGTGAACGTTCCAGCTCTGGACACTGCTTCCTCAGGTCTCCTGGTCAGTTTCTTCTTTCTTTGGCCAGCGGAGAGGCCTTTAGTCACACCCATTCTCTGCCCACTCCCCCTCCTACCTCCTGCCCACTTCCCCTCCTACCTCCTGCCCACTTCCCCTCCTACTTCCTGCCCACTTAAGGTTGTCTGGAGCTAGCACCACCCCATTCACAGCGAGCATATCTGGTCTCCTGATATGGCTATAGGCCCATACCCAGGGATTTAGGACTGCTTTAATGGTGATGTAGCGTGCAACCAGGCATACCCAACCGCTGGCCGCATGCTGTAGCACCCGCTCTGCCCATGGAGTGGTTGATCGGGAGAGTGTGCGGTGCTGTCACCCAATGACCCACCGGTCCGGGCCTGCCCACATCTTCATAAAGTCATTCCTCCAGAAAAGGAGAGCTAGAGTTTCTGAGTATCTACACTAGCTAGTTTTGTAATGCACATTTAGCCTATCTACACTTTCCTTAAGCCCTCAAACTTTATTTGGTCTCACGCATGGCTTTTAATTCCATTAGAATTTTCACTGTGACATTGGGACGTAAGATCCAAAGGAAGAGTTTAGGATTCATTCAAGTTTTGGGGGTAATTATTCCTGTTGGCTTTCAGGTAGGCGATGTTAGAAGGATTCTATATCGTATCACAAGAGGCATTTGTATTAGAAAAAGGGAGGCCGCGATCCTACTTTACAAATCTCTGGTCAGACCTGGACTGTACTGGAGTACTAAGGGGAAGGACTGGATGAAGGGCATTTAAGAGAATATTTAATGCATGAAGGGGGGTAAACAAAGAACAGGGGGTATATTTCAAAGGAGAAGAAATGCTACACCAAGTGGTCATAGTTTGAGGGTCTGAGGCTTAGATATAAGAAAGTATTTTTATCCACCAAGTGTGTTAGAGATGAATCTAGTGAGGATATTTAAGCATGCATATGGCTATACTGCATATAAGACAAGACCAAGGCCAGGTAGAAACATTGAGAGTAGGTTGGCCAACTGATCGGCTATTAAATTCTGTGTTTGTTTTTTGTAACACATATTGATAAAATGCATAATGTGTGTTTTTCAGGAAAAGCCCAGTCCTCAAGCGTTTTTCCATAATGACAACTTAGTAAGTCTTGTGAGAGACTTGTTTGCAGCAGGGATGGAAACTACTTCTACAACCCTTCGGTGGGGTCTACTATTAATGATGAAATATCCAGAAATTCAGAGTAAGAGTTATATGCGATTAAAGCAGCGGCCTTATCTATGAATGGTTTCAGAAGAAAAAATATTTAAGTTCAAAAGGTGCAAAATAATATGAAGCAAGCAAGGACCAAATCACACCTTTCATAACAATGTGGCACTGCTTGATGGAAATGCATCAATAAACCCATAAACTAGGCTTAATAAATTCCAGCCACCGTACCTATTTTAATATATTTTATTTTTATCACTTAAAGAAAAGGTCCAAGATGAAATAGACAGAGTGATCGGTTCTGCCCAGCCTCAAGTAGAACACAAAAAGCAAATGCCGTATACAGACGCCGTTATTCATGAAATCCAAAGGTTTGGTGACATTGTTCCCGGTAATGTCCCACATGCGGCTTCTCAGAACATCACATTCAGAGGATATTTTATTCCTAAGGTAATTAAATATTTCAACCCCTTTGTGCTGCGGTACTAAGTCCTGCAAATGCTTACTGTTGAGGACACAGGACGTAACAGTATGTCCTGTGTGTAAATGTCCTGCACGGAGGTTTACAACAGGAAGGCTGTTTCTGGTCTGTCCGCATGCAGGAAGAGAAGCTACAGCAAACCATGGCTCCTTGTTCTATTTTTAATCAAATGCACAGAAAACATAAATTTACAAAAGGAAACATTTCCATCTAACTTCCATCTTGAGCTGGGGACGTTATATTTCGGTATAGTTATTAAAGACCTGTCGTTGGTTTTAGGTGTAGGTTGTGGGCTAAAAAATAAAAATATCAAAAAAATAATACTTGTAACCACGTTAGAAATAATGGCAAAGGTTTATTTTCTTGAGGAAGCACGTGCCACTTTGGAATCTGAATCAGTGGAATTGAGTATGAGCCAGAATCTAGGGGTAGCTCTTCTGCTGATGAGCCACCTGCAAAGAAAGAGACCATCTACCAGGGATGATTCTAAAGAGGGGGCACATCCATCTGGAAATACCCCTGGAATCAATTTAGATGTGAAAGATTTCACCCCTCTCCAAAAAATGGCCATGTTAATGGGAATCATTAAAAATGCAGTCATAGCGGACCAAAGATCTGATTGGAGCAATCTCAATTTTTTCCCCCAAACAGAATAGTGTTCCTTTGTTTAAATTATAATTGTGTTGTGTAAATTTGCCTGTGGGAGAGTAAGAAAAATAGAAAAGACTTCCCTCTGTCACTGGCAAATTCAAAACTTAAAAAAAAGGGGAATCGGCGGTACTTCCCCAAAACACATGGGAGGGGATGATCTTGTAGATCAGTTAATGCAACCATATCTCATAATGAGAAAAAAAATAAGAAAAAATAAGAAATTATACAAAACACCGACAACCTACTTGTTTGCCATTAAAGAAAATTACATTTTTTAAGTGTTCGTTTGCAGTTAATTTCAGGAATTTTGTTTCAAGGTTATCCAATGACAAAAATGTTGGGTATGCCTCCAAAATGGAAAGTGAAGAGACTATCTCAGCCCAGTCTCTGTAAAAAATGTACAATTGGACCTCATAACATCCCCAAAATATTACCGAATGCAAATTAAGAGGGTTTTTTTTTATATATATATCTGCACATATTCTGAAGGAATCTACTGCAATACTGAACAAATAGGGTTTTTTTTTTTCTTTTCACTTTTTTGTCGTTTTTTTCCCCTCATTTTAAACATATCCACTAGTCAAAAAAAAAGAAAACAAATAATCACATGGGTTTCTGGGCCTAGAGAAATATATAGTAATAATGAAACATTTTTAAAAAATCAGTCAAGGGCCTTCCCAGGAATTTAATTAATTAATTTTTTTTAATAGATTTCAGGTCATTTCTTGAGATTTATTCACTTTTTTTTTGCTAGAGAATTCTGAAGAGGAAGAAATGTGAAATAATGAATTAATGTGTTTTTAGGGGACCTACGTCATCCCACTCCTGACATCCGTGCTGCACGATAAGGCCTATTTTGAGAAACCAGAGGAGTTTTACCCTCAACATTTTCTTGACACTAAGGGAAATTTGGTAAAAAATGAAGCATTCCTGCCGTTCTCAGCTGGTAAGGACGTGTTTTCTGAAGGCGATTTGAAATATGGAATTTTAAAAACTAACTACTAATATTTTTGTTTTGCAAAAATACTCAGATATTTAAAATGAATCACTTTTGTAAATACAATAGCTGAGTCAGCAGTGAATGTGGAAAGGCCAACGTCGGACAAAAATGGAGGGGGTTGGAAGACAGAGCTGCACAGGTTCCGTAGCGCTGTTACAACACAGGGACAGTGAAAATTAACAATAACTTTAAAGTTGACAATATATATATATAGTATATATAGGACGAAAAGTGAGTGACCTGCACAAAGGGTCTTCAGGACGTTGGTTGAGGGCAGGGCCGGCCCGACAATGGAGCCGAGTGGGGCAACCGCTCCAGGCGGCACTTTTGAAGGGGCGGCACTTTGCCGCCCCAAGCCCTTTTTTTTTTATTTTTTTTTTAAAAAAAAGAAAGAGAGAGAAAGGGGCGCCGAGTAGTTTACGCTTACCAAGCTGTCAGTACCCGCTCGGCGCCCCTCTCTCTCTCCTCTGCGGCGAGTCTCCCTGTTCGGTCTCGTTGCCGGCTTGTAATGCTGAGTGCCGGAAGATTACCTCATTTCCGGCGCTCAGCACTACAAGCCGGCACCGAGACCTAACAGGGAGACTCGCCGCAGGACTGCTGAAAGGTAAATACAAGGGGGGGGGAGGGTAGATAATGGGGGGCGGCGGCAAGGACGGAGGGAGAGGAAGGGTAGATAAGGGGGGGGGGCGGCATTTTAAAATTCGCCCCAGGCGGCATTTTGCCTTGGGCCGGCCCTGGTTGAGGGTATTAAGAAGATATCTTGTATGCTTCTCTGAACAAGTGTGTTTTAGTGAGAGTTTGAAGATTGAGTAAGTAGAAGAGAGACGAACGGGACGGGGTAAGGAATTCCAGAGAATACGTACAGCGTGAGTAAATTCTTGAAGAGGACGAGAGGTCTTCAGGATGCCGGTTGAGGGTATTAACCCCTTAATGACAAAGCCCGTACACGTACAGGCTCAAAATGCATTGTTTTCAATGGGTTTAGGGACCGCCCATTTTCCTTAAGGGGTTAAGAATATATCTCGAATGCTTCCTGAACAGGTGTGTTTTAGGGAGAGTTTGAAGTTTGAGTAAGTAGAAGAGAGCCGAACGGGACGGGGTAAGGAATATCAGGGAATATGTACAGCGCGGGTAAACTCTAGAAGACACGAGTGTGAAGATGTGATGGCCGCAGAAGAAGGACGAAGAGGTCGGTTGGGAGAGTGTTTGGAGATAAGAGCAGGGATGTAGGGGCGCCGTGTTGTTAATCCATCTGCAAGTCAGCTTTAAGAGTTGATTCTGGTAATATGGTTACCAAATTCTGGTTTAATTATGCTGTCAAAAACAAAGAGTGGAAAATAAATTTCTCTTGATCGATTGACTTGCTTACAACTGTGTTAGTATACAACTTATAAAGCTCCACACTTTGGGTTGTATAGTGCCAGAAACAGTATCTGTGCAACTTGCTGACTGCCCTGCTTTATTTGTAATAGGCCGGAGAAGTTGCGCTGGGGAGAATTTAGCAAAAATGGAGCTGTTCCTGTTTTTCACCAGACTGCTGCAGAACTTCACGTTTCAGCCTCCTCCTGGGGTCGAAGTTGATCTTACCGCTGGCACTGGGGCAACCAGGAGCCCTTTGGCAAAAGACATATGTGCTGTGCCCCGGAACTAGAAGAAATCCCAGTGTACGATGAGGCCAATTTGAAATAATACAGAATTCATATTTTGCAATAGGGTTGTCAATTAGGATGCCGAGCATGGTCTTCCTTCGTTTTTCTTGTGTATGTAAAGTAAGTATTAAATGCAGAGTGTATTTTCTGTTTATGCCCCATTTGATATTTATATCACGGACACGGAGCTGTAGCGTTCAAATTCTATAAGCGGAATGGTTTAATGCCTACATTGCCGAATTAAACTATGGATTTCATGCAGGGCCCCCAAGGTACTCAGAGATGGCTCCAGCCTGGCTGCCAAACAAATATGGCACAGGTAGGAACTCTATTGTTTAACTAATAATCCCCTTATTAGGTTTGCTGCCGGGGGATTAAAGGTTGGGTTGGATACATGTGTCTGTTTATCAATGTTAATGCAGTTCTGTGGATATGTGAGTCAATGTTTTACAACAATAAACTGTTCATTCTTGCTGTACTCAGTTCAAGGTAGTTGTGTCTACTTATTGGGTACACATAGCAGGGTTCCAAGGTGCGCATGCTGGCTGGTGCTGGAAGGGATTTCGGGGACATCAGGAGGATACATGTGGGTGATCTCTGGGAGTTACTCCAGCTCTCTTGGTGGACCCGTTACAGTGTACATCACGGGACAAAATGGATGCCATCGAAACAACATTTGTTTTTTTGATCCTCATCTGTAGTGCCGAATACAAAAGACGTTCCAGTTAGTGGGGTCGTGGTGAACTCCTTCGAGAGTAGACGAAGGATTTCATTATGATATGCTGTGTAATCCTGGTACCACCACTTCACCCCTTTTATCAGCGGACGGATCACTATTGAGGCATCTTTAAGCCAATGGTTCAGCCTTAGAGAGGTTACATTTGTGAGCATCAGGTTTTGTCAAAAGTTTATAGGTCTCTGTATGAGTATTTTGGGCAAATTACTTCAGTAATATATTGATGATATGGGGGTCAAACGAGGGCCTACATTTAAATGAGGAATAGAGAGACTTCTGGGTAGTGTAAGCAAATAATTCTTTCAATCTCAGATTTCTATTAAATATATATTGACCCAGCTTTGGAAACGATCTGGCTGATTGGTAGGCACAAGCGACTAACCTCTCGATTCTTTGGGATGAGTTAAACACAAAATAAACAAAAAATACAGCGCTTAATATTACCCAAAAGAAAAAAAACACACAGACAGGGGGGGAATGATCAAGAGCCAAACCCACACACCAATAAGTGGAAAAAAAAAGAAATAAGCAATAATAATTACCAGTCTTTTGTGTTTAAATTTTAAAAAAAAAATGTGTATATAAACAATAAACTGGTATCATAACCAATGAATGACAAAGCTGCTAGTCTTGAATAGTAACACGTTCTCCAACAGGTAGAGAAAGCCTACAAAGATAAACACAAACTGAAGACAAGAGACAGCGCTTGGATAAATGTAAAAACAATATGTTTTATACAAAGACAGAAAAATATACAATACATTAAATAAAAGAAATAGAGACAATATATATATATATATATATACATAATAATATAAATAAGACCTCAATAATTGGGTACAAATATATAAATAAAACAAAAGCAGTGGAGTGATGTTCAGTCTGCCCCACTAGGGGTTAAAACAATAAATATACAGGGAGAACCAAAAAAGAAATAAATATACTATATATATCTAAAAGAAAACCACTTACCACTGGTAATGACTGTGCCTGGCCAGGCTTGCGCCAAAAAAACAAGCAGCTTATATAGTATATTTGCTATTAGCATTTGCTAATTAATGAGGCATCTTAAAAAAAAAAGCGTTGGGGAGGAAATCACTTAATTACAAAGAGCAAGCACTGGTTGAACATGTTTGGATGGGAGATATTCAGCTACAGTCAGGTTCGTTAGGTAAGCAAGAGTATAAAAGACTAGGGGTGGTGTTGACAGAGGTTCCAGAAGATCAAACCAAACGCACGTTGTGGACACCTATAGACCTGTAAGTAAATAGCCACTTAAGAATTATTAATAGTCCCTTTGAATGTCCACCTTTAGGTGGCTCCTGGTTCTTCTCATCTATGTTTAGGCAACGCAGGGTACTGCTCGGTCACATTCACCACTGAGCAGAGCCCATAGGCAAGTTGTACATCAATACAAAAAACAAAAACTGTCTGCGCTTCTTACCCTAATAAAGTTGGCAACAAATATATAAACATAATATAAATGAGAGGTTTTGGTTATATGAATTGGCCAAAGCATAATTAAGGCATAATTAAGGCACACTCTCAATAGGGTGAGAACCTACTCTCACCTCCTACATAGTGGGCACACAAAGCAGTTTATACGGCTACCAAAACCTTATTAATGTGTTGGGGGAGGTGCAATTAAACCTCCTCCCAATTAACCCCTGGGCAGCAAGCTGCAACCAGACTGATGAGGAGCCAACAACCTCAAATATGTGCAAACAGGGAAAAGAAAAAATGTCGATGCGCTAAGCTAGTCTCAGGCTCAAATAATACAAATGTGTAATACGAGGCCTACAGTTGTACATCAAGTGTAAGTGTCAGGATGAAAAAATGTGTGTAATTATTGATGCAAACTCTGTGTTTTTGGCATTTTTTTCAGTCGTTTGATTCAACGATGAAAGTATTTCTCCATCTGATTATAAGCAATGCTGTTGCGTTTGTTTGATGGAGAGTTTCTGTGGTCGTTTGTGGTCATGAGTCGAATTTTAAGGTGTATTTTCTGCTTTCCTAGGTTGAGCGGTACAGGCAGTTCTCGCTTGATGGCTGTGCTAAGTAACTTAAGTTGATTTCAAAGGCTTTCGGGTTTGAAGACCGTGGCTTAGCTTTTTTGGGGCCACTTAAACAATAGGCAAAAATAAGACTTTTATGGATTTATGAGCTACTGCTGAAAATTTGTGTAACTAATTTGGATGACGAAGAATATATTTTTATTGACATATTTATTAACATAGTGTCTGCAGTAAACACATAAATATGATTTTTAGTAAAAATGTTCCGCTTTAACTTAAGGGCACCCTTAGCCCCTCCCTTCTTTTTCCAATTTTAAGTTTCTTTAACCATAATTTTCCCACTTTCCTGCGGTTAATGCCCTACCCCCTGAAAAATTATATATTGTTTTTTTTGAGGATAAATAGGGCTTTCTATTGATAACATTTTCACATGTATAACTTCTCATTTTGTGCAACTAATATATAAAAGTTTTTTTAGAAAATTTGAAGAAAAACAAATTCTCCTCAGGTTAGTTACATTTAGCAACATCCCCCAAGTACATAGTACATAATACCTAGGAAATGTATTTTTTGGGGGGAGAGTTAAAAAAAAGCTTCCTTACAAACTGCACTTTTTTAATTTTTGGGTTGGGGGTGGCAAAATGTTTTTTAAATGTTACACTTTAGTGGGAGTTATATTTTTTTTTATAATTTTTACTTTTTCTTTACTAGACCTTTAGCCTTTTAGATATCATGGTGATATCGGTGGGATCTGTATACTGTAGTTTATTATTTTATTATTTTTATAAATTTTTTTTTTTTTTTATTAATCACATTTTTCATATTTTTTATGTTTTTTTTTGGCACAAGAAGAAACTCAGTTCCGTATTCTCAGTGTGATCTCCCTTGTAGCTGATGTGCAATTGGGCGTGATTGGGGGGTAATCGTAGACAACCGTGACACAGCATCGATGGTGTCAGAAAGAAGAGCCCCAACTAGGCTTTCAAACACCAACGCCCAGGGTCGGCCTTAGGGGTGTGCGACCTGTGCGGCGAGAAGGGGCAGAGGGGTGGTTGTGAGAAGGGGGCGCCAGAGGAGTAGTCCGCACAGGACGCCAGAACACTTAAGGCCGGCTCTGCTAACGCCATAAGAAATGTTCAAGCAGATAGCCAGCTGCAGCCAAAAAACCAGAATATACTGTTATACCCTTAAGTGTTTGGGTTAGATTATTACGTAATGGGTAACCAATGCCAGTAATAATATGTTTATACTTTATACTTCATAACATACACCCATTTTTATTTTGTCTCCACTGTACAGGTTTTGGTTAAAACATGATTCCTATTGATCCATCGGCTGTACTTTATTTCTTTCTTCTATGTGTGTGTTTGCATTATTTTTTCTTTGATCGAAGTAAAAATGTTATTCAGAATTTACCTCCAGGACCAAACCCGTTACCAATCATTGGGAATGTTCACAATGTGAATCTGAAGCAACCCTTTGATTCGCTTTTACAGGTAAATGTTCTAATAAAAAAAAATCTACAAAATCACGATTTATTAAAAGCATCCATGATTATACTCTATGTTCAGAGATATGTAGAGTTTTGCTTTGTTCATCCTCAAGATTAGTTGGCAGGATTCTGGAGAGGTGGAAAACAATTAATTAGTGAATGACAAAGCTGTCTGAATAAAATAATTAATAAACATCCTTCATTACCCTTGTTATCCATGATTACGTATCCATTGGGGGTATCTGATAATTAAGAAAATTCACACATTTGAGATTCTAATAAGTTACAAGCAGTAGAAGCGAGTGACCTTCCTCGAAACTCACTGGTGGCAATCATGTACTTTGTGTTTATGGTTTTATTAGCTAGACAGCATATAAACATATATATTACATGTAATATATATTTTTCTCTGCAGTTATCGAAGACGTATGGATCGATATTCACTCTTTACTCAGGATCAGTGACGGTAGTGGTGCTGTGTGGTTACGAGACCGTGAAAGATGCTCTTGTAAATCACGCTGATGCGTTTTCTGGAAGACCCCAAATGCCTATCTTAGTAGATTTCTCGAGAGGGTATGGTAAGTGATATATAAATCTTATGAAGCTCTTAAAAGCGGGAGAAATAATAATCAGGTCTATAGATGACAAACAAAACGCAATTGAAAAAATGAGAATAAGCGTCTTGTGGGCAGAGGGACAGGGGGATGGAAGCGATAGCCCCCAAATATACCACTCTCATCCTCGTTCCCTGCTCAGGAATTGGGGGTTTAAACACGTTACAATTACTATATGGGAGGCACTGCGCTTATAAACAGCACTTAGGGGGGCATCCTTGCCATGTTGTTCCCCACCCCTGCCTACTGGGGTAAGGGATGTTAAAACATATGAAAACCCCATTGGAAGAGGACTGGATGCCATTCCATGCAGGTGGTAAAGTAAAAAAAATCTCTACACACCCACTCCCTACCGCTAAGTCCTCCAGGTAGAGTAGGAGTCCATCTAAATATCCTTTGGGAGGAACCACGGCAGGCAGTGAAAATGACCCCATTGGAGAAAAAAGGTGATTAAATACCATTTCAAGGCCATTCTAGCAACCATCCACAAAGCCATCATTCCTATTTATCAGCAGGAAAGAAAGAGGCCAAATGCTCAAATAATAATAATAATAATAATAATAATAATAATAATAGAAAAGTCTAGAAAAGCATAATTAATCTCATCTGATGGCAGCAGATTTGAGAGTTTATTTTGATTTTTTTTTCTCATATTTGTGTATTGTGGGTGGAGGGTTGAACATTTTGCAAGTTTTAGGTAAGGACATATACTTGTTGTTTTTTTTTTTGTTTTTTTTTTTACCATCCATGTATTGATTTTTTTTTTTTTTTATACCTTTCAGGCATTGCGCTTTCCATCTATGAGAACTGGAAAGTGATGAAAAGATTTACTATCTCAACACTGCGAGATTTTGGAATGGCAAAGAAAATCATAGAAGATAAAATTAGTGAAGAATGCGATTCCTCTGTGGAAAAAATCAATTCATACAAAGGTTAGAGCTGGCTTGGACTAATCCATTTTGGTTTGTGTAGGACTTTTATGTGTTGAATTAAATGAATATGTGTGTATCTAGTTTAAACTGACCCTAATGTCCCATCGAAAATTCTTTTTTCTTGTCTTTGAAAAGGTAAAGGCTTTAAAAGTAAGTATGTTATTGTTGCCAAACTATTTCTTTATATGGGGCATTTGTCTCGATTTAAATAAACATGTGCCAATTTTGTCCAAAATTGAATCAAATTCCTTGATGACTCCATGAGGAGAAAACAATTCCTAGATCAATACATTGAACATTTTATATCAAACACACAAACCTATGGACATGGTTTCTTGCAAGAATCAATCCAGTTTATTCCTTTCATGGAGAGATGTTCTTTTTTGGCAGGACCGTTGGATTCCGATGAACAATTTTAGCTTTGTAAAGAGCGCAATGGTAGTTTTGCATGGTCTATCCCCGATTGAATGTTCAGCTTTTTTTTCCCTCTCTCTTTCTAGGAGCGCCATTTGAGAACACCATGTTAATGAATTCTGCTGTGGCCAATATAATCGTATCCACGGTTTTCGGTGAACGGTTTGCCTATGACAACCCAACGATTTTGAGACTCATCCACTTAGTAAATGAGATTTTAAGACTTATGGCAAGTCCAATGTCATTGGTAAGCTGTTCTAGCCTCAAGTCCATCCGTTCACCTTGTCAATTCCACATTACCCTCAAAGTACACGGTTCCTGCAGGGATGATTACCAACAACTAATTAGTTATTAGAAATTCATTGGTTAACCCAGAGAGGCCTAGTGGGCCTAGACTATGTCAAGACAAATGGACCATAAACAAAATGAAATATTAGTTTGAATCATTTTTTGGTCCACATGTCTAGTATTTACTGTTGAATGACAACCACCAAAGCTGAGCATTAAGAACAACGGGAGAGCAACTTGTAGATTAAACCTGTGTTAATTTTCTGGCTAATTATCCTTTTTTTTGTAAACTGAGCTTAGGATAACAATAAGACGTAGTGTCGCTATTTTATTTGTTTGCATGACCTTTAACGTTAAGAGTGCTAGAGGTTTAATGACAAGATATCTAGTTTCCATAAAAATACAATGCTAAATTAGGCAAAATACTAATACTAGTACTAATATTTGCTAATTTTATTTCTTTACCAAAGCTATATAACGCCTTTCCATCTGTCATTCGCTGGTTCCCGGGAAGCCATAAGACGGTGAAGAAAAACACGGAGGAGTTGAGGTTGTTTTTTAAGGAGTTATTTATAAACCGCAAAAAGCAACTGGACATCAATGACCAGAAAAATTGAATAGATGCATTCCTCGCCAAACAAGAGGTACGTTTCTAATTTAATATAGAACTTTTATTCCTTGATTATTTTTGCATGTTCACAAGAAATAATAATTAAATATTAATATGTAGTGGTTACAGTTACACCCATCATCAGGACTATTACCGTATTGGCTCGGATATAGGCCGCCCCCGTATATAGGCCGCACCCTAAAAGTTTGGTGCTTTTTTAAAGAAAAAGTTTTTTTTCTTTAAAAAAGCACCAAAAAAACATGCTGCCACTCTGCCCCCCCCCCCGAGATATGCTGCCACTGTCCTCCTCTGCCCCCCCGGGATATGCTACCACTGTCCTCCCTCCCCCCTGAGATATGCTACCACTGTCCTCCTCCTCCCCCCGAGATATGCTACCACTGTCCTCCCTCCCCGAGATATGCTACCACTGTCCTCCCTCCCCGAGATATGCTGCCACTGTCCTCCCTCCCCGAGATATGCGACCACTGTCCTCCTCTGCCCCATCCCCCCGACTTACCGGAGCAGACTCCCGGGTGTCTTGCGGGGCCGGCGGGGGACATCTACGCAATACCAGAAGTTGTATACGCGTATTGCGTAGATGTCCCCCGCCGGCCCCGCAAGACACCCGGGAGTCTGCTCCGGTAAGTCCGGGGCGGGCAGAGGTAAAACGCATCGTGCGGATGGTCCGCACGATGCGCTTAGACAACCTCCCGTGCCGGCACCCCCCCCGTGGGAAGTGCTGGCAGGGGAGGCCGTCTGAGCGTATCGGGGAGTAGGATGCAGGTCCCCTGCACCGCTGCGGGGGATCTGTATCCTAACCCCGCTGCCTGCCCGGCGCCCGGGACTGCATGTCCCGGGCGTCGGGCGCTAGACCCCGAATATAGGCCGCACCCCCACTTTAAAGACTTAAAGTGGGGGGAAAAAGTGCGGCCTATATTCGAGCCAATACGGTAGTTTTTCCGACTGTTCTTCTCCAGTAGTTTGTATGATTATGAAAATAAAAAAGGACAAGCTACAGGTGACTGCCATGTTCCCAAATACTATGAATGTGCAAAGTTTAAGTTTACATATGTCTTTTTTTTGTAAATATTATATTATAGGAGAAGCCTAATCCTGAATTATATTTCCATGATGAAAATCTAACATCACTTGTGATTGATTTATTTGCTGCCGGGATGGAGACGACCTCGACCACCCTCCGATGGGGCCTTCTGCTAATGATGAAATATCCGGAAATTCAAAGTAAGAAAACCATACATTAGTGTATTTAGGCTGGAAGCCAACCTCTGTACAGCGGTCCTTTATGCTGGGCTCCTCAAGGACAAGTGGCATGGTATGGGTGCTGGCTAAGTTCACCCCAGTGCACCACAATCTCAAGACCAACTTTGACGAATTTGTCCTGTAAGAAGAGTTCCCACTACATCATAGGTCAAGCAGGGATGATCTTATTCACCAAACCATATATTATACAGACCCAGCCCAACCATTTGTACTGGAGAAACAAATCCAGATTAGTCTCTTATAATACATATATGAGTTGGGGAGCTCGTATATTTTATCTCAGATTCCCTAGTGATTCTAGCATAAGTTTAACCTTTCTGTGCTAATACCGTTTTCATACCTTATTTGTATTTTGTATTTTTTTATGCAAGACTTTAATATCTCTGTTTTTATAGAAAAGGTCCAAGATGAAATAGATGAAGTGATTGGATCTACCAAGCCCCAAGTAGAACACAGAAAGCTAATGCCGTATACCGACGCCGTTATTCGTGAGATACAAAGATTCAGTGACATCGTACCACTCAGTATTCCGCATGCAACTACTCAAGATGTAACATTCAGAGGATATTTTATTCCAAAGGCAAGTATGTGACTTTAAATAGCTCCCACACTCCCATCACTCCTGTGTTCCAATGGCCCTTTATCACTCCCATCACTCCTGTGTTCCAGTGGCCCTTTATCACTCCCATCACTCCTGTGTTCCAGTGGCCCTTTATCACTCCATCACTCCTGTGTTCCAATGGCCCTTTATCACTCCCATCACTCCTGTGTTCCAGTGGCCCTTTATCACTCCCATCACTCCTGTGTTCCAATGGCCCTTTATCACTCCCATCACTCCTGTGTTTCAATGGCCCTTTATCACTCCCATCACTCCTGTGTTCCAGTGGCCCTTTATCACTCCCATCACTCCTGTGTTCCAATGGCCCTTTATCACTCCCATCACTCCTGTGTTCCAGTGGCCCTTTATCACTCCCATCACTCCTGTGTTCCAATGGCCCTTTATCACTCCCATCACTCCTGTGTTCCAGTGGCCCTTTATCACTCCCATCACTCCTGTGTTCCAATGGCCCTTTATCACTCCCATCACTCCTGTGTTTCAATGGCCCTTTATCACCCCCAATGTGTATGAAGATATGACGTGTGGAATATTTTTTTTACAAACACAGCAGAATCTCTTAATTGCTTTTCTTTCATAGGGTACGCAAGTTGTCATATTGCTAACGTCTGTACTAAAGGATAAAGCTCACTTTGAGAAACCAGATGAGTTTTACCCCCAACATTTTCTAGATTCTGAAGGAAAATTTGTAAAGAAGGAAGCATTTATGCCTTTCTCCGCAGGTACTGTATTTCCACTTAAATTATCTGTTATCAGTTGATAAATATTTCAATTATCTTAATATCCTAGAACATCCTAGCAAAATCTTAGTTTAGTAAAATGAACAATTTTTAATCCATCTACTTGTTGGTGAACTAGCAACCCTGATGTATAAAGATGATGCATACTTGCTAAAACGCACATAGGTAATTGATAACTATATGGTAATGAGTACTTAGATTCGTGAGGACTGTACATTTTAACATACATTTAATGAAGTAGATATTTCAAAACACTGTTAGGGAGATAATTACTTCCTTGAACCGGCTTGGAATGCAAATTTGCCTTCAGGTTCTTACGTAAGCAAGACTATAAAAGATTGGGGTGGTGTTGACAGAGGTTCCAGAAGACAAAGCCAGCGCACACTGTGGACACCTATAGACCTGTAAGTAAATAGCCACTTAAAAACCGAATAATAGCCCCTGTGCTGTACGTATAAATCCCCCATCATGGTTTCAATAACCTAAAAGCTTGTTAGGGTTTATTGGTGGCTCTTTGGTTTCTGGTCCCATAGAGCCCATAGGCGAGCTCTAGGGCTGTATGGAGTGAGAGCATCAGGATCAAACAGGAGTCTATTTTTTATACAAACTCTGTGGTGGTCTAAAAACTTGAGTGTGTTCTGTGGTTTTATGGTGTTTATATAATTCTTTTAAAGGATAACGACGGCAATATTCATAGGTGTGAATTTAAGAAATATTTAATAGAGGGTTTTTGTGGTCATAAAAGGAGTTAGCCTTAGAGGCTTGTCTTTTTAAAGTTGTCTAGCTTGAAAGGTAAATGAAAATAGTTACTTTATTTAATAAGGTATGTCGCAATAATGACTTCACCAAGACTTTTTTATGTGGATTGATGGCGTATTGATAGCTATTTGTGAAACTAAGGCACTTAGAAGAAGAATATATTTCATTGTACAATTTAACACATTTTCTGCGGTAAACATAAACTACTAAATGTACGAATTGTAATTTTAATGAAATTTGCATATAGTCGTAATTTATACAAATCCTCAAAAGGATGGACCCCCAAGAAAACTAATTAAAACAAAACAAAGAGCTCCGACTTTTCGTTAACATTTTGTTGGCTCTTCCACTCATTCCCACACACTGACCTATTATCTCATTAACGCCCTCTCTCACAATCTCTTGGAATGCCTCCCTACCTCCAGCTGAACTTCCACAAAATGGCGGAACTTCCAGGCACACCCTTTTCCCTATTCCTCCAATCAGGGGAGAGAATGTGCCCATAAAGAAGACTTTTTGCACGGCATGAAGACAGGGACATGGAAGCGGTCGGCAGAGAAGGTTGTGAGACATTTCGAGAGAGAGTGCAAAACAAGCATGGGAGAATGAATGAGAGTCTGAAAGTGAATGAACGAAAAAGGAACCAAAAAAAATTGGTTGCAGAAGTCTAACATATACTATTATATACCGGTACTTATGCCTTTAGGACACATTTTTAAAGACCTAATAGTTTGTATTTTATGCGCCTAAAGACCTAATAGTTATGTATTTTACAAAAGCCAGTATGTTAACCCATTAAGCTTAATAACTGTTATGTATTGGGGTACTATGTAGTCTGTTTTGCCAGTAGATGGCAGCATAATGGAAATGTGCACTTGTTCTGTTGTGTTAGGTCTCTTGTGTATATATCTTAATGTGTTGCATGTGGTTAATGAAGTAAAGAAAAGAAGTTATGTTCCACTGCTTATCTGTGTTTGTGAGCAACATCTACATAACATTCAAATACACAAAACTGGCGACGAGGATGGGATTTCATGTAATGGACACTGCAGAAAAAATATAAGAACTTTTCTTTTTTTGTTGGATTTATACATATACAAATATATCCAGCATGGCTTCTCTGGGGCGCATGGAGGAATTTGATCTGGCTAATCCATCTTCATGGGACTCATATGCTGACAGGTTAGTGTTTTTCCTGGAGGCTAATAAGGTGGTTGATGCTATTCAGAAAAGAGCTGTGTTACTGAGTGTTATTGGATCTAAGACTTTTGATACGGTCCGCTCATTGATAATTCCTGCGACACCAAAAGACTGCTCATTTGAAGAAATACTGGCACTATTAAAAAATCATTTTGCACTCACCTCATCTGAAACAGTGAGGCGTTTCCATTTCAACAGAAGAAATCAGCAACCAGGGGAAGGTATTGCAGCATACATTGCAGAACTGCGCAGGCAATTTTGGTGCCTGTTTAGAATCCTTGCTTAGGGACAGGGTGGTGTGTGGAGTGCATGATGAAGCATTACAGAGGAGACTTCTTGCAAGACAAAACTTGACTTTTATTACTGCACAAGAAGAAGCGATTGCATACGAGGCTGCATATTTACACTCCAAAGAGATACAATCCTCCAGCAAAGATAACCCACCTGGAGTAAATCTAGTGAGGAAAATGGATGTTAAATCAAAGGATTTTTCACCACACACTAATGTCACAGCTCCATTTAAAGGGACTTGTTATAGTTGCGGCGGAAAACACAGACGTAATACATGTAATTTCCGAAATGCAGTTTGCCACAAATGTAAACGTACAGGTCATATACAGAGAGTTTGCCAAAGTAAAGCCAGCGGAACACAAAACCAATATAATGCAAGAAAAAATGCAAGTACAATGCCAACCGCAGCGCACTCTGTTAATATGCCACATGCTGTTTGGGGTAGTGAAATGACTACAGGTGTTTACTCAAATGACTATGTAAATACAGTGGAAAATTCGCCATCAGGGTTTAAGATTGTGTAAATCTTAAGCCCTGATGGCGAATTTTCCACTGTTTCCAAGATGTTCCTTGCAAAATGGAAGTAGATTCCGGGTGCGCATATTCTTTGATTTCAGAAGAGACATTTGACTTGTTATGGCCTCATAACGGCCCTTCAATAGTACCTTGTGATATTCATCAGGTAGATTACAACAGGCAAGTTGTGGATGTCAAGGGTGCTTGCTTTATACCAGTCAAATACGGTAAATTCAGAGGACACTTACGTTTAATAATTACTAAGGGACAAAGAGCAAGCTTGCTGGGTAGAGAGTGGTATGAACCCCTAGGAATCACATTAACTGGAGTTCATAATCTATCCACAAATACACTACAGAATGTGGTTGATGACTTTAGTGCCGTTTTCGAGGAAGGTCTTGGCATGTATAAAGGTCCTCCTGTTTCTGTTGTATTAGATCCTACAGTACCTCCAGTTCGTAGGAAGCCTCGCAAAGTTCCATTAGCTCTCAGACCCAAGATAGATGCTGAGATTACACGTCTTGTAGAACAAGTTATTCTTGAACCTGTGACACATCCTAAGTGGTGTACACCCATAGTTCCAGTGATGAAACCAAATGGTCATGTCAGAACCTGTGCGGATTACAAATGTACAATCAACAAAGCATTGCAAGAGCATCCTTATCAAATTCCAGCTGTTAATCAAATTCTTACTACTTTGGCAAAAAGGAAGGTATTTCCCAAATTAGATATGGCTCAAGCCTACCAGCAGTTACCTGTGGATGATGAGGCTGCTGATGCACAAACAGTCATAACACACAAAGGAGCTTTCCGAGCAAAACGTTTGCAGTTTGGAGTTTCCATTGCTCCTGGCATATTTCAGAAATTAATGGAGGACCTCTTATCTGGACTTCCGGGTGTAATTCCTTATTTTGATGACGTTCTTATTGGAGCAGATTGTCTACAGTCATTGGCTGCACAGCTACAACTTGTTTTGAAACGTTTCCTTGACGCTGGTCTAAAACTTAAAAAAGAAAAGTGTGTTTTTGGTGTAAGCAGCGTGGATTTCCTTGGTTATAGAATCGACGCACATGGCATTCATCCAACTGATTCTAAGGTATCTGCCTATAAACGTTGTCTTTTATGGGGGAACAGAGTGGTAATTCCAAATGCAGGACAAGCTAAAGTTTTACATGCCCTCCATGAGGGACATCCTGGAATAGTTCGCATGAAAGCTTTAGCCAGAAGTTATGTTTGGTGGCCTAAAATGGATGAAGTTATTGAGAAGTGGGTAAAGAACTGTGCACCATGTCAATCCACATGTCTTGCTCCAGCTAAAGCCCCGGTACAACCATGGGAAGAGACTAGGTCACCTTGGTCCCGTTTAGATTTTGCTGGCCCTTTTCATGTACAAATGGTTTTTTTTAGTTGTTGACTCCTTTTCGAAATGGTTAGAAGTTGTTCCAGTTACATCTGCTACCTCGGTCACTGTCATAAAGATTCTAACGAGTCTGTTTGCTACACATGGGTTGCCGGATACAATTGTGTCTGATAATGGCACACAATTTACCTCATCAGAATTCAAAATCTTTATGGAAAGTAATCTTATTCGACATGTCAAAATTGCACCATTTCATCCATCCTCAAATGGTCAAGCTGAGCGTATGGTTCAGACCACAAAAGACTCACTCAAGAGAATTATTGCAAAACATGTGACACCATGCTCAAGCACCGGTAGGAGTCCAGCAGAGCTCCTCATGAACCGTCGTCTAAAAACTTGTCTGGATCGTTTACATCCTGATTTGATGGCTGAGCTGCAAGAGAAGCAAGAATTGCAATTCAACGAGCGCTATAATGTTTCTACTGTGAGAGTATTTGTACCTGACAGTGCTGTTTATGTGAGGAACTATGCTTTTGGGCCTAGATGGATACCCGCACAAGTACTTGTGGCCACAGGACCTTTGTCATACAAAGTACAGACTGCTGATGGTAGAATATTACGAAGGCACATAGATCAGATCCGGGAACGAAGTAACGAGATTGTGCCTGCTGCGGGTCCCAGTCATACTGGGTCTCCTGTGATGCCAGATGTTGGTGAACCACTAGAAGATACAGGTGTCAGTTCTCCAGGAGTTGTTGTTGCAGAGCCAGTTCCTTGTAGTCCACAGGACAGAGCACAAGACGACGGCCAAGCTGATGGTCCAGGCGAATCTGCTCCAACCTTGGGGCGGCCAAGGAGTAATATCCACCCTCCCAATTATCTGAAAAACTTTGAGGTCTAGGGGGGAGGAGTGTTATGTATTGGGGTACTATGTAGTCTGTTTGCCAGTAGATGGCAGCATAATGGAAATGTGCACTTGTTCTGTTGTGTTAGGTCTCTTGTGTATATATCTTAATGTGTTGCACGTGGTTAATGAAGTAAAGAAAAGACGTTATGTTCCACTGCTTGTCTGTGTTTTTGAGCAACATCTACATAACATTCAAATACACAAAAATAACATTTGTCTATTTTTTCATTCTGTCTCCTCTGTAAAGGTGCTGCTAAAGAATGATTCCCATTGATCCTACCACAGTACTTTATTTCTTTGTTACGTGTGTGTTTTTCCTGTATTTTTCCTTCGATTGGAGTAGAAGTGTTGATCGGAATTTACCTCCAGGACCAAAGCCTTTGCCACTTATTGGGAATTTGCACCTTGTGGACCTATGGCAACCTTATGATTCACTTAAACAGGTAATGTTAAACTAACAAAAATCATGATATATTAAAATCATGTTGACATACATGATAACACTCAATGTTCATTGATCTGGAGACTTCTGCTTTCCTCTTCGTCTAAAAGAATTATAGCAGGTCATGAAGTGAAGTTTGTTGGATCTATACCAAGGGGAATGAGATAGGAGGTTTAGGTAAAAAGACAAGCGTAATTTGGTGCTTTTGGGTACAAATGGTTAACTCATTAAATATCTAGGTATTGTTAAACAATACAGAACAACTGACATTATTGCTTAGTATATTGGGAGTATTAGACAAAAGAAAATATTCTCACAAATTTGGGGGTTTGTGGCTAAAAAACTCAAAAGTCAAAATAAAGGTCTATTTTTTTTCCAAGTTGAAGATATTGTGCTAAATGTGGCGCCCTGTTGACTTGGCATGATCCGGTCTATTCATGTTTAGGATGTTTAGGTTTTTTTTTTTATTAGTTATGTAGCAAATAAGATATATATATATATATATATATTGGTTTTTTTTTGCAGTTCTCAAAGAAGTATGGATCCATATTCACTATTTATTCAGGAACAAAGAGGTCAGTGGTGCTGTGTGGTTACGAGACCGTGAAAGACGCTCTCGTTAATCACGCGGAGGCATTTTCTGGAAGAGCCCGTATGCAGATCTTACAGGATTACTCACAAGGGTATGGTAAGTAAAATAAATAGTACAAATCCTAAAACCGAGAGAAATAATAATTAGTCCTATGGGTGATGCAAACAGGTCCAAATGCCACAAAACATATTACATGAAGGGGAGGGTGGAAGACAGCAGAGTGCTTTGAAGTTGCATTAGTTTCACTAGTGTGAACTAAAGTCCAACTCACAAATTTAATAAAGTCAACACACAAAACACTCTTCGCTTGCAAGCAATTGCCTGCTGGAGCTTCCAGTTAATGCAACTTGAAGACAGCAAGCAATTTCTGTGCCTGAGAGTTACAAATGCCGGATGGCTCAAGCATCATTAAAAGGAAAGAATGGTAAAATCATCATACGGCCCAGTAATAAAGCGGCACACGGCAATTACCGTATTTATCGGCGTATAACACGCACTTTTTTAACTAAAATATGTAGCTGAAAACCTACCTGCGTGTTATACGCCGATAAATCCTAGAGCCAGTGGCGGAACTACCGGGGTCGCAACTGCGACCGGGCCCTGGAGTTCTGCCAGTCAGGGGGGGCCCAAGGGGTGCCGAGCGGTTGCTGAAGACGACCGCTCGGCAACTCTCGGGCCCCCCTGACTGACAGAAATCCAGGACTCCTCTGCTGGCGGCCGCCGCCGCCGCCTGCCTCAGCCGCCGCTTGCCGCCTGGCTCAGCCTCAGCCGCCTGCCTCAGCCGCCGCCGCCTGCCGCCTGCCTCCTGCCTCCTGCCTCAGCCGCCGCCGCCGCTTGCCGCCTGGCTCAGCCTCAGCCGCCGCCGCCACCTGCCGCCTGCCTCAGCCGCCTGCCGCCTGCCTCAGCCGCCGCCTGCCGCCTGCCTCAGCCTCAGCGCTTCAACTCCTGTGTTGGAAGCGTGAGGCGTTTGTCTCGGGTGCCGGCGCTCAGCAGTGAAGCGCCGGCACCCGAGACAAACGCCTCACGCTTCCAACACAGGAGTTGAAGGTAAGTGACCGGGGTGGGGTTAGGGAGAGAGAGGGGAGATCCTGAGAAGGGGGGTTAGGGTGTGTGTGTCTGAGTGTGAGTGTGTCTTACTGTGTGTGTGTCTTACTGTGTGTGTGTGTGTGTGTGGTTTCCCAGATAGCAGTGATTCTGATGAAGTTTTTTTTGTTCAGTTTTTTTGTTCAAAAATGGGGGTGCGTGTTATACACCAGTGCGTGTTATACGCCGATAAATACGGTATGTCAGAGAAAACGCTCGCTATCTAGTAAGTTTTAGGTAAAGCCCCTAAATGTTTAAATCAGAACAGACCAACAACCCTTTGCTCCCCTGCTAGCCAGCTGTGAAAATAGAATTTCCCTTGTTTAAATTCCATGGTTTTTTTTATATACCTCCCAGGTGTTTCTTTTTCCGATGATGAGAACTGGAAAGTAATGAGAAGATTTATCCTCTCAACACTACGAGATTTTGGAATGGGAAAGACAATCATAGAAAATAAAATTAACGAAGAATGCGATTGCTTGGTGGAAAAACTACATTCTTACAAAGGTTAGAGCTGGCTTGTACTAATGCATTTGGGTTTGTTTATGTCAGGAAACTGGGTCCATACAGACGACTGTAAAGACCCAGAGCGCCCAAGGATGGAGTTCAGGAGGTATTGCGCAGTAGTGGAGTTTTACAGGGCCTGGTGCAGGGCGACCGCACTCACCCGGGTGTTGAGCACCTAGGGTTGTGCAGCCACATACCAGCGCCCTGATATAGCGGCGGATGTAGTCCAGAACAGAGCAGAACCAAACTTGGCTGGATGTGGAAATCCTAACTAAACTTGGATCTGACAAAACGAACAGAACCTGGAGATATCCTGCAGGCACCCTGGAGCAGGCATGAAACATAGCACTGGAATCATGTGCAGGATGCTGCAGGCTGGGAGTATGGAAGCTAAGCAGAGTATCAACAGAAACGTAGCAAGCAAGGGGTACAGAGCAAGGAACAGGGAGACCAAGCAAGGAACATAACCAGACAAGACATACATGGTACAGAGCACAACAAAGGACAGGGAACAAGGCAAGGAACACAGGGGAAGGAGTGAGGAGCTGGAATCCTCGGACACTTCTGCTTTAAGCAAGGATAGGACATATTAACTGGGACATGGGGAGAGGAGAGAGGAACCGAAATCCTCAGATGATTCAGGGAAGGAGGGCAAAGGTACATAAGAGACAGACAAACATGAATACAGAAACTAGCCTAGGACTATTAGATAACTATTGGAGATTCCGTCACATCTTATGGCCATAGAATGCTTAGCCCACCACTACGCCAAAGTACTCCAATGACGGTGGGTCCTAACGCTAAGCCCTGCATACGAAAGTACTGATAAACTAAACATTGAATCCAAACAAAGAACCGAGAAGGACAAACCTTTAGACTACAGACTGAGACAACCAGAACAAACGGGTGGGACACACCTTATAAAGGAAACAGGAGCTGAAGCAAAGAGCAAACTGGAATCAAGGAATCAGAGGTTCAGGACAGAGCATACAGAAATCCAGGAGTGGACCACAGCAAAACATGGGAACTGAGGCAAGGCAGGGAAAAACAGAGATATGCAGCTCCACAGCCTGGATGGACCCTGACAGTTTAGAGCTTTTCTGTATTGGTATAAAGTAATGCATTTGTTTCAGAGAAGTAAACGTAAAATCTGATTTCATTGATAGGTGATGAAGGAATCAAAAATTTAGAATTTGACGGCAGATAAGAACCATTTGACCGATCTAGTCTGCCTGTTATATGATGCTGGTGGAACAATAACACTGTAAATAAAATGACTCATCTTCATACAAACGTCGGCTGTCAATGAGGTGCTTAATGCCAAGTCATATGTGTTGATTTTGTCGGGTATCATTAGTGCAGAGACTTTTTTATGTGGTGTGATTGAGCTCCTTTCCATTCTCAGACTCTTGGATTCTGGATAAAATGATAGACTTGTATATTGTGCAGTCACAGGCTGGCACGTTTTATCCGACCGTTGCTTCTGCCCCCCACTGCATGGTCAACTTTGTTTCTCTTTCCAGGAGAGCCATTCGAAAACACCATGTTAATGAATTCTGCTATAGCCAATAT
Source organism: Spea bombifrons (assembly GCF_027358695.1). Classification (NCBI taxonomy): domain Eukaryota; kingdom Metazoa; phylum Chordata; class Amphibia; order Anura; family Pelobatidae; genus Spea; species Spea bombifrons. The sequence goes on along the minus strand of NC_071089.1, from coordinate 115,360,215 downwards.
CATCATATCCACTGTTATTGGTGAACGGTTTGACTATGACAACCCAAGAATTTTGAGAATCATATACTTAATAAATGAAATCTTAAGACTTTTTGCACATCCCATCACCCTGGTAAGAAGTTCTAGCCTCTTTTCACCTTGATAATTCCATGTTACTCTTGAAGTATACTCTACTAATTCTGATTCCAAACATAATCCTGATTCCAGTAATGCTTTTTGTCTACAAGGATGATTATCTACAGTTAAGTAGTCAAAAATAAACTACATTGAGGAATAACTTAATGTAGTTTTGATTTAATTTAGGCTTGAACAAACCCAAGCCCACTCACAGACTAATTCCCACAGAACAATGAGATTGAAAGGGATAGAATTTTTAAATTATGGGGAAACAGCTTCTTGATCCAAGTGGAGATCTGGGGTCAAGAAGGATTTTTTTTTGTGCAAAATTGGAAAGAGCCGCAACTGGGGTTTTTTTTTGCCTTCTTTTGGATCAACAGCAAGAAATAAACAGATATGGGAAAGGCTGAACTTGATGGACGCAAGTCTTTTTTCAGCCTATGTAACTATGAAAGAGGTGATAATATGGTTCGAGAGCTGCAGATCAACGGCAGTTGGACAGCAGGTTGTAGGTTACCCCCTATGTTAATCTTCTGGGTTGTTATCCATTTGTATATATGACCATATGCTGTGGTGCCATTTGATCGGTTATGGGATGACCTTTGAATACAAGCGTGCTAGGGTTGTTTTACGTCCCCGTGAAGATCTACAGTCTGAAATGTAAGACCAAACAACACAACAAAAAAAAAAGAAAAGAAAAAAGAAGAGTTTCCAAATGACTAGTCATTAAATAAATATGTTTCATTAAATTATTTGAAAAGGTTCTTTTAACTGAAATCTTCTAAAAACAAACCAACCTTCTTATTTACTTTGTAACTCAGCGATTATGTTATAGGTTAGGTTAAAACCTGTACTAATATTTGCTAATTTTATTTTTTTACCAAAGCTATATAACACCTTTCCATCTGTCATTCGCTGGTTTCCTGGGAGCCATAAAACGGTTTTGAAATACACGGAGGAGCTGAGGTTGTTTTTTAAGGAGATATTTATAAACCGCAAAAAGCAACTGGACATAAATGACCAGCAAAATGTGATAGATGCATTCCTCGCCAAACAACGAGCGGTACGTGTCTATTCCATTTAAATTTGCATGCCTTACTGTGCTGTTTCAAACTCACCTTGTAGTAACACTGCCAAAACATACCGTATTTGCTCGATTATAAGACGAGGTTTTTTTCAGAGCAAATGCTCTGAAAAATACCCCTCGTCTTATAATCGGGGTCGTCTTCTAATCAGACCTCAAAATGTCTGCTGGGGCCATGCTACTTACCGGGCTTTGATCGCGAGCAGCAGGAGAACAAGAAGCTAGCAGCGTGTCACATAACTCTGCCTCCCCCCTCCTTCCTGGGGGCGGGGCCAGAGAAGTTGCATGCACAGCCGGGACCCTGCAGAAGTCTTCGAGTGGGAGATCTGCAGTTCAGGTAAGGGGGTGGGGGAGGGTTTTTGTGATTAATGTGTGCATAGGGAGGCTGTACTCACACCCCTATCATCCTCAGGTTCCAGCATGTACTGGCTGCCTTGGCTTGATAGGAGTGTGATTGCTGTTAGCAGATTATATATATATATATATATATATATATATATATATATACCTCCAGAAATGCCTTTTAACCCCCTATATGCCACTCTGCCCCATGATATGCCTTTTAACCCCCTATATGCCACTCTGGCATATAGGGGATTAAAAGGCATATCATGGGGCAGAGTGGCATATAGGAGGGTATAAGACATTTCTGGAGGCAGAGTGGCATATAGAGGGTTAAAAGGCACATCATGGGGCAGAGTGGCAAATAGGGGGTATAAGGCATTTCTGGGGGCAGAGTGGCAACCCTGGGGGCAGATGTGCATAACTGGGGGGGCAGGTTGGCAAATAAAAGGAAATAAAAAAATATATATTTTTCTCAATCATAGCTTTTATTAAATATGAAAATATTGTTTACATGAATTAATATTTACTAGTAAAACTTTTTTTTCCTATAGGGTAGTCTTATATTCAGGCTTTTTGTTTTTTTCCTAAATTAATATTTAGATTTTGGGGGGTCGTCTTATAATCAGGGTCGTCTTATAATCGAGCAAATACGGTATTGTGTGTTCTTCTTATATAGTCTATATTTTGCATATATACCATTCAAAAGATCACTTAGAAACGTCCTTCTTCTTGAGAGGACACAGAAAATGTGTCCATTAAAATACCATGAAATGCATGAGAAATCCAGCGCAGACGGGGTTAATGCTGTAATTGCCTATTGTAGCTGAAAACTGCTAATTTTTTATGGAATCTCTTCATAGGCGCACAGAGGCCCTTTATCACTCCCATCACTCCTTTATCACTCCCATCACTCCTGTGTTCCAATGGCACGTTGTGTTCGCTGATCCAAGTTTAAAAGGCTAATTGATGGTTAGAAACCCTTTTGTAATTATGTCACAGCCAGAAATGTCCTTGTTTTCCATGAAAACAGCTGAGGGACCCCAACAGTAGCATGTATGGATCATGCACATAGAAAACACATAGAAAGCTTTAGCGCGCAGGTACACACTATAACGGTGTAGTCTTTAGCCATACCCTGTGATATATCGCCCACTGTCAGAACCAAAACATTTAAGTTTCCATATTTTTTTACCTGTATTTTTCTTTACAGGAAAAGCCTAATCCTGAATTATATTTCCATGATCAAAATCTCACAATACTTGTGACTGATGTATTTGCTGCCGGGATGGAGACGACCTCAATCACCCTCCGATGGGGCCTTCTGCTAATGATGAAGTACCCAGAAATTCAAAGTTAGATTACTGTGGCGCATTTAGAACTTTTTTAATTTTCCGTAGCACTCACCCCTGCAATGGTTTAGCCTCTGCCGAGTACCAAGATATGATGTCATACCCTGGTGCTCTGCTTCTCAAGGATGAACAACCGCATGCTGTGGGTGATAGGTTCACCCCAATGCTTCACGGTGCACCACAGAGCCAAATAACTCAACTGGGCGCCTGTCTGGACCTGCCACCTTGGACCTTGGTAGAATATGCCACTGAACACTTATACCGTATTTGCTCGATTATAAGACGACCCTGATTATAAGACGACCCCCCAAAATCTAAATATTAATTTAGGAAAAAAACAAAAAGCCTGAATATAAGACTACCCTATAGGAAAAAAAGTTTTACTGGTAAATATTAATTCCTGTAAACAATTTTTTCATATTTAATAAAAGCTATGATTGAGAAAAATATAATTTTTATTTCCTTTTATTTGCCAACCTGCCCCCCCAGTTATGCACATCTGCCCCAAGGTTGCCACTCTGCCCCCAGAAATGCCTTAATCCCCCTTTATTTGCCACTCTGCCCCATGGTGTGCCTTTTAACCCTCTATATGCCACTCTGCCTCCAGAAATGTCTTATGCCCTCCTATATGCCACTCTGCCCCATGATATGCCTTTTAACCCCTATATGCCAGAGTGGCATATAGGGGGTTAAAAGGCATTTCTGGAGGTGTATATATATATATATATATATATATATATATATATATATATATCTGCTAACAGCAATCAAACTCCTATCAAGCCAAGGCAGCCAGTACATGCTGGAACCTGGGGATGATAGGCGTTTGAGTACAGCCTCCCTATGCCATGCTACCACCCCCCCTACACATCCATGCTATCACACACACACTCATTCACAAACATTTAAATACTCATTCATTCCATTAATCACACATACACACACATTAATCACAAAAACCCTCCCCCACCCCCTTACCTGAACTGCAGATCTCCCACTTGCAGACTTCTGCAGGGGCCCGGCTGTGCGAGCAACTTCTCTGGCCCCGCCCCCAGAGGAAGGAGGGGGAGGCAGAATTATGTGACACTCTGCTAGCTTCCTGCTGCTAATAGAAGAGACGCTGCTTGGGACCAAAGCACCGGTAAGCAGCCTGGCCCCAGCAGACATTTTTTTGAGGTCTAATTAGAAGACGACCTCGATTATAAGACGAGGGGTATTTTTCAGAGCATTTGCTCTGAAAAAAACCTCGTCTTATAATCGAGCAAATACGGTATTTCTTAACAACTATACATAGGGATTTGCCCTTACCTCTGCATATAGGAGTTGGGTCAAGGCGGACGGTTATCTGGATGGGGCAGTTCTAGCTGCACCGTAGACTGTGGCTACCTTGAGCAGAAGGCATGGCTAGTACAGGAAACTGAGCAGTTCTGGATAGTTCCTAGATGCTATATTGATACAAATCCAGTAGCCATAAAAAAAACTATTGATTAGAATTCAAATAGCAGTCAATGTCAATTATAATTCCGTTTTGACTTTTCCCCACGTTAATAGAGTTTTAGTATTTAAAAACTTCTCAATCGCTCCTGTGTGCCTTGAGGAGAGGGTTGAGGAGCACTCTCAACACATAGCTGAGTTGGTGAGCTCAAATGTTTTATCTCAAATGTACCCACATGATCTGAGACATAATTCAAAATTAAATCTAAAACTTACATCATACATAATGAAGGTTGGGGAATATTTATTTTAACAGTAATAATAATAATATTATTTGGTATGACTTTAATACCTCTGTTGTTTATAGAAAAGGTCCAAGATGAAATAGAAGAAGTGATTGGATCTGCCACACCTCAGACAGAACACAGAAAGTTAATGCCGTATACCGATGCCGTTATTCATGAAATCCAAAGATTCAGTGACATTGTACCAATCGCCATTCCACATGCAACTACTCAAGATGTTATATTTAGAGGATATTTTATTCCAAAGGCAAGTATCTGAGTTTATATAGCTGGATAGAAACAACAATCTAATCTATTTTACATTATCTATATATATATATATATATATATATATATATATATATATATCCATAGGATCACCCATCTTAACTCTCCAAAGGAGCCGCAAAGAGGTATAAAGGGGTACAGAGAATTCTTATTAAAGAATATGGAAATATCACATGAACAGGGTACAGAATTTCTTTACTCCATGAGGTTCATTTGTACTATAAACAGTCATGGCTTTTTCTTTTAATAGGGTACCGAAATCATAACATTTCTAACGTCTGTACTAAAGGATAAAGCTCACTTTGAGAAACCAGATGAGTTTTACCCCCAACATTTTCTAGACTCTGAAGGAAACTTTGTAAAGAAAGAGGCATTTATTCCTTTCTCATTAGGTATGATATTTGCTCTTAAATCATATCAAGAATATCTTACATAGTTTTGTTAAACTAACAAAGATCAGAATGTTTGATTTATCTCCTGCAAGAAACTTGATACAGTTATTTCCAACATTGATACATATGACAGGGCAGAATTGGAAGGTTTCCATGGGTTATAGAATGCAATGCAGGCTGGCCTTAAAACAAATGTCCTTTGTGACCGAGGACAGCATACAATGCCCCCTATTCTAATGCCAGCATCCTGCCTCTGTACTGATATATACAGTGTACCACTGCTTGATGCAGACTAGGTGGGTTGAATGGTTCTTACGTGCCATCTTATTCTATGTGAGATGTGAGCACTGTTCTGCTAATAGCATTTAAATGCCTGAACAGAAGTTCAGGCATTGGAAATCTGGGGTGTCACAGCTTAGATTGCAAGAAGAATTGTGCATTGCAGGAAACATTGGACAGTAGAGATACTGCTGAGGCCTCTAAAAATAAGGCATTTTAAAAATGTGGAAAAAAATTAAAAAAGGAAAAGAAAAACAAATCAAATAAAAAGGCAAATGTCCTCAAAGTAGAGCTCAGTGAAATGTGCTACTTTACACCCATTTTAAAAGATCACCCATTTCTATTGTATAAAAAATCTTCTTAGATATTGTATATTAATCTCGTTCTTATTTTTAGGTCGAAGGAGTTGCATTGGTGAAAATTTAGCCAAAATGGAGCTTTTCCTGTTCATCATTAGGCTGCTGCAGAATTTCACATTCCAGCCTCCCCCGGGGGCTGAACTTGATATCACACCAGTTATTGGCTCTACTAGTCCTCCAAAACCACATTATATGTGTGCGGTGCCTCGCAAATAGTATAACGGAAACTGAGTTTTTTCTTTTTTGTAAACAGAATACGCATTTAGAACATGTCTACATTTATTTACATAATAAATATATATAACGCCTATATGTTTAAATATTTTTTCTAATATTTATATATTTAACCCATTAAGGACATTGCATTGTGAGCCCGTACATGTACAGGCTACACCATCTTTATTTTTTTCTTATTTCATAGGCATTGCCTTTTTTAGATTTGAACAACTCAGATGTGGCCAACCTCACATTAAACACTGTTGTGGGACAGGCATATGCTAGAACTGGATAGAGAATGCTCCAACCATGTGTAAATTATGTATAAAGAGGGGGGTCAAGCATGATGTTATAAGGACCCAGCAGTAGTTGGAGTTCTTTTGAAGACACTTACTGTTCCCCTTTTGAAATGTGGTTTTGTAGACACATGTCTATTCTAGTAGGGGTGATCCCAATGAGGTGGCTCTCACAGGGCTTCTGAACACCGAAGGCTGGACATGTTGGCGGCTGCTGTTTCCTGAAATTGAGGAGAGAGGTGTTGCTGTAAATGAACAGGCGCCTAAAAACCTCCTGCCGCTGCAAACAAGCGACATATCACTCGCTTACGTGCCAGGCGGCTGGCTCCAGTTCCTATTACAGAGGAGGACTGGAGACTAAGGTGCCATCAATGGTGTGTGGTGCAGGTCATGCGCTGACATGACTTCACCTTCAAGGGTGGAGAACGAAGGGACGGGTTCTAGAGGGCAAAATAATGAGGTTTTGCCTAAGGTGGCAAAAATCCTTGCATCAGCCTTGTTAAATACGCATTAAACCGTGTGCGCACCCATGCCCCTCATAAGCCCACCATGCCTCCACCTCCTTTATCAGATATGTTTTGGGAATTAGGGGGTTAACGTGGTTACAAAATCAAATTAGTTTAAAAATGAAACAGAAAATCACAAAACATCTACCTACCCCTCTCCTTTCAAGTACCTAAGGTGGGCAGGGACACAGTCTTTGGCCTTTGGGTGGCAGGAGGGTGGACAGTAATAATAATTACTCTCCATATCTCGACACCCACAGGTTGAAACCTGCAAAAAGAAAACAAGATGATTTAAATGAAACTTTTGATGCCATCCGCTTTTGTCAGTCGACACCCTTAACTTCTCATTTTTGACTCATGGAACGGAGCATCCCAAACCTAAAAGTCATATTTTTTAAAAAAGAAAACCTCAATCTACCTGACAGACCAAGTTTACCGCCTTGGTGTCACACACAGGGCCGCCATCAAGGGGGTACAACCAGTACTAGTGTACCGGACCCGACTAAGCAGGGCTAATTGGCTGAAAACAGGATCTATCATCTTTTCCTGCCTTGCCATTGGTGAACGAGGAGGAATATAGAACCATGAGCACAATGAGTGCTTCAACGTGGCCATGAGAAGCACGATTCTCTTCTTCTCTATTGTCTTTTCCTCTTCTTATCTATCTCCTTCTTCTTAGGATAAAGGGTAAGGGGCTCATGAAGCCCAATTGTGGGAGGGGACACGGCACATTCAACCCAGTTTAGGATTAAAACAGCACATGAAGCCCAGTATAGGCTGAATCCTTGAGGAACTGTAAATTAGATTATATTGGGCTCTCTCTGCCTGCTAAATTGGGCCTCTGGGGGCTCACAGGTATAGGTCAGGCCCTTCGAGGCCCACTAGTGCAGATTGGAGGCCACTAGTACAGATTTTAGGGCTCACCAGGCCACGTGAGGAGGTAGTGGCTCAGTAGACACTGGTGAGAGGGCACTTATACCTATCTTGCTGAAATAGTCCCATCACACAAATCAGTCACCCTGACCAGGTCAAACATACTCAAATGCACGCTTAAATAACATACACCATATGGACAAAAGTATTGGGACACGCCTCTTAATTATTGAATTCAGGTGTTTCAGTCAGACCCATTGCTACAGGTGTATAACATCAAGCACCTAGCCATGCAGTCTGTATTTACAAACACTTGTGAGAAAATGGGTTGTTCTGGAGAGCTCAGTGAATTCACGTGTTGTAATTATGATAAGATCCCACCTTTGCAATAAGTCAGTTTGTGAAATTTCATCCCCGCTAGATATTCCACGGTCCACTGACAGCGGTATTATGGGAAAGTGGAAGAGTATAGGAACAACAGCAACTCGTTAAGTCATAGAGCAGTGTCACCGAGTTTGAGGCGCAAGGTGAGTAAAAGTCGCCAACGCTCTGCTGATTCCATAGCCGAAGTTCCACTTGGAGCTCTTACTAAACAATACATTTGGTAACTATTCTGGTAGGACAGCTAATCTGTCCCAAACCACAAATCACCAGATATACACAAAGCCCAAAAATAACAGTTCTTTTAGCTCACAGAACCGTTTCATTCAGTGTTGCAACAGCAGGCGACTTCCAAACTCTGCTGTTTACAACCTTCTTAATAAGGCCTCAGTTCTTAATTAGTGGCTGCAGAGGAGACTAAGGGGTACAGCCCTAAAAACAAGCTGGGACCAAAATACTTTCCTTCCAGCACTTTACCTACCTCTCTCCACCCTTTCCTGGTGTCTACGGGGTTCGAGACTCCCTTCATTAACAGACCTGCCTTTCTCTTCATCACTATAAATATATATATATATATATATATATATATATATATATATATATATATAAATATATATAGCAGCATATCTGGTGGAGCAGAGTGGCATATCTGGGGGCAGAGTGGCGGCATATCTGGGGGCAAAGGGGCATATCTATAAGTAAGGTGCATTAAAATGGCTATTGGTTTTCTGTTTGTATGTAATATATGTTGACTAACTGCATAATAGATGCCAAAAATGTTAAAATACAGTGTGTGAGTTAGAATAAGCACCTAACTTTTAGGGTGAGGCCTATAATCGAGCCAATACGGTATATTATTTTACATTTTTATATTACACAAAAAGTAGTTGGAGCTTTATATAAGAAGCCTTGATGAAAATAAATGCTCATCAAGTACGTCCTGATTAAATGTCTCTCCAGACACGGTAGCTATGGAGCTAGAGCGCGATTCTTCCTTATGATGAGAAAGATGGCACCTTGAGGCAATGTATTTATTATCGGGATCTGCCTATTATTACTGTATACATCTCTGGGGGTTATTACTGTATACAGCACTGGGGGTTATATTACTGTATACCGCGCTGGAGGATTATTACTGTATACAGCACTGGGGGTTATTATTGTATACAGCGCTGGGGGTTATTACTATATACAGCGCTGGGGGGAGGGGGTATTAACCTCCAGCACTGTACACAGGGGTTTATGCTCAAAGAGAATTTTTTTTTTTTTTCATGAGCTTCCCCTTTAAAAGAAAAATACAGCTTTGGGGAGTGAACTAGAAAGAATGATCACTGGTTGGACTGGTTTGGAAAGCAGATGTTTTGTAACAAACCAGTTATTTAAATGTTTTTATGCAAGGCGGGTGTGATGTTAACAGAAGGAGCACAAGAGAACGCCGGGGAACATCTAAGATTCTGTAAGTAAATAGCATCTGATAAAAGCCAATATGCTGTACCCATTGAATACCATCATGGGTTCAATACCTTAAGAATTTGATGGTGAAGATCAGTCCCTGGAGTGTTTGTAGTCCTGATTTTGGTTTAGGGGTAAAGCATCCTGATCAGCCACATATACCGACAACCCAAAGCTGTCCATAGCAGTAAACGCATGTTGGAGGATGTAGAAGGGGCACGGCTGGACCTGGAAGGGGCACGGTTGGACACCCAAGAGCCCACAGTCCTCACAGACACTCACACAACTCATAGACACTCACACAGATAAACCTTCTCAATGTTACCTATGTAGGAAGCTGGATAGTCCGAACGACTACCTCCGCTGACTTGTGCTCCCTTAGCCTGGGACAACACACTTACCCCGGTTTCCCAGTCACTCGCCGAGACTCAGTGTAGGGTATAAACCAAAATGAAGACTGATTTATTTTAGACACAGGCGGCTGGATATATCCAGCAAAACACACATTAACATAATCAAGATATTGGGATACAAACCGCCCCCTTAATCTGCCTCCCAGAGACAACAGGGACAGTAACTGAATTAACATTACAATAGGGTCCCAAACTCCACTATCTATTACTGCCCAAATCAGTTCCAGGGATGGCCGGGGTAAATATCTGTAGTGGAGGAACTAGGGGGGAGGAGAGACTGACTTATGGGGTGGGGGAACTGACTTATACAACATATTAGTGCACCATGGGGGGGCTGACTTATACAACGTAGTAGTGCACCATGGGGTGGGGAAGAAGAGTCTGACATTAAACTGAAACAATGGCTGCCACTCCCTGGTCTTTTCAAAGTCAGGGCCCATAGTCGGTATGGAGGAGGCCGGCTCTCAGGCCTCTGCAGTTGCCCCAGTGATGGAGGGTTCCGTCACAATACTGTTAAAATTCCTTGACGTATTTGCCGGGTCAAAGCTATGTCCAAATGTTTAAATATCACTAGTAATTTTGCATTAAGCTTCACGACATGCACCAATTTTTTATTATTATTTTTGTCCTCTTTGTATAGGTTTTTCTAAAATAAAATGACTCCTGTTGATCCAGCCTCAGTACTTTTTTACTTTATTCTCTGTGTGTGTTTCCTATATTTTTACCGTTCTCGGGGTAAAAATATTTATTGGAATTTTCCTCCGGGGCCAAATCTATTATCAATCATTGGGACTTTGCATGTTTGGAATCTGAAGAGACCCTTTGATACACTTTTAAAGGTAATGTTTAATTGATTAAGAAATTCCGCATTGGAAAAATCAACCAAAAATATGATGTATTACAATCAAGATGTCTAATTTATCTAATTTTGTTGCAATAAACCCCCCTTTATCATCGATAAGCCTTAGTATTATTCTTAAGGATTATGAAATAGCCTTAATAAACCAGAATACACCACCAGTAAGTAAAGTGCTGTGAATTCGGTTGAGGTCTGATCACAGCTCCCACATGGTCACCTTGAGACACAGTAAAGTCGTGCGCCGATCTATGACATCATATCTTGGCATTCGTCAAGGCGGTTAGATGAGAGATCTTTGCTGTCCATAGCCTCCATAGACTTACATATACCTCATTAAAAGACCTCCATAGCCTCCATAGACCTCATTAAAAGACCTCCATAGCCTCCATAGACCTCATTAAAAGACCTCCATAGACCTCCATAGACCTCATTAAAAGACCTCCATAGACATCCATAGCCTCCATAGACATCCATAGACCTCATTAAAAGGCTCTGTGTGCCTTTAAGACACAGCGCGGCATATCCCGGCGCTCCGTTTGTATGGGATGCCAGCCATGCAGGGTACCTAGGGCAGCACCCAAGGTAAATATGTCACTGGCCCCAACTATAGCCACCCATCCAACGGAGATGCCTTGGTCTAAGGAACTGAATTGTTGATAGGGTATTATGTTGTTTTTCTTATTTTCCATTTTCAGTTATCCGAGCAGTATGGTTCAATATTCAGCATTCAGTTGGGTGCTGAGAAGATAGTGGTGCTGTGTGGCTACGACACCGTGAAAGATGCTCTCGTTAACCACGCCGAGGCGTTTTCTGGACGGGCCAACATACCAATCTTCCACGATGTATCTCAAGGATACGGTAAGTAAAATAAACGATACAAACCTTAAAACTTATAGTGCAGACAGTGATCCAAGCGCAAATACCAAAAACATATTACATGAAATGGAGGGCAGGTGACAGCATCTACGTTATTCCCCGATATCCACATCAAAGGACATGTCCGGTACAGAAAATTACCGATAAGAAACTCTCCATGTAAAATTAGTATAGATAAATCATAGTCATGTTTGACAGTGGTGGTTATACCATATAGGATGCTCAGGTAGTTGCTCAGAGCCTCAATTTTTTTTTCGTTTAGGGCCCTTTCCAGGAATGTAAATTCTACCATCCTCTTAGTCTGCCTTTTTACGCACTAGACACGCCATTGGTGGGTTTTTTTAATTTTTTTATTTCATAAGGTTTTATGGGTAAAAAATAAAATTAAAATGCGTGGATTATTCTTCATACCAATTTTTTTTGCTAAATTTTTATCTATTTTTTTGGCAAAAAGTTTGATCTGTTGTATTGTTCGCCTTACATGTGTTGATAGATTTTACCCATTTTTTTTTAAGGTGTGGCTTTTTCCCATGATGAAAACTGGAAAATTATGCGAAGGTTCGCCCTTTCTACACTACGAGATTTTGGAATGGGAAAGAAAACCATCGAAAATAATATTAACGAAGAATGTGAATCCTTGGTGGAAAAAATCAATTCTTACAAAGGTTAGAGTTTGTTTGAAATAATGCAGTTGGGTTTGTTTCGAAACGAATTCTAATATCTGATACAAAATACAAAAATATAGTTTTGCACATTTTACATTTGTTCTTGCACTTTTATTAATCATCCCCATTGAATGATTGGCTGTTTTATTGCTGATTCTTTCCAGGAGAGCCTTTTGATAACACCATGTTAGTGAATGCCGCTGTGGCCAATATAATTGTGTCCATAATTCTTGGCCATCGATTTGAATATGACAACCCAACAATTTTAAGACTCATGCATTTAGTAAATGAGAATGTGAGACTTGCGGGCAGACCTTCAGTGCTGGTAAGTTGTTCTAGCCTCCATGCCTTCTTTTCACGTTGATCTTGATCCGTTGTACCCTAGAAGTACGCTAAACTAACGAATGCTTGAAGCACCCAGCACTTGCTGGCTGGAAAGCACTCTCACTAAAATGGAATGGAGCGCCTTCTGCGCATGCACGTGAGGGGGTCTTAGTAGACTGCGACTAGTCTGTAGTTGGCTGAATCTTCCCTGCTATGTTTTTTGCAAAGTGGGACTGCAGCTGCCAACCTCCAGTCTTCTGAAACTACTCCTGCCATTAGCGACTGATTAAAAAAGTATGAAAGTATCAACGATTGCCTCCTAAACTTCAAAGGTTTCTCTGAAATGCCTCGATCAGGGCGCGCTGAACACATATTGGGGTGTTTTATGACAAAAAATGACTACCACAAAGTTTAACAAAGACTGGTGGTAGAATTAGTGCATGGAAAGAGTTAAAATACTAGCATTTCGAATACCCTGGGGTGTCTAGTTTTCAAAAATATATGATTTCATGGGGTAAATTGCATTGGCCGGCTTCAAAGATACCCGAAATGGCACATGGGGGGAAGACTTACCAGATTTGGAAAAAAAGCAAAAAAACATAAAAACATTGGGTATTTCTAAACTCAGGACAAATAGTAGAATCTATTTAGCAGGTTTTTTCATTACCTTTTATAGATGAGTAAAAGATTTTTCAAGTAAAAGTTAGAAAAAGTCATTTTTTTAATAGTAAATAATATGATACAATCAAAACAATGTCATCTAAAGAAAGCCCTTCTTGTGCTGAAAAAAACCCCAATATATAACTTGTGTGGGTTCAGTAAACGGGAAAGAAGAAAATTACAACTAAACACGAGCTGCGCGGAAATGTTAAAACGGCCATTGTCACAAAGGGCACAAAAAGTAAAATCAGCCTTTGTCATGAAGGGGTTAAAAGAGGTCAATACAAATTATGGCCAGGGTGCCCCTTTATGCCAGATCTAGATATAATTGCATTTTTCTTGCCATAGCTGTACAACTCCTTTCCATCTGTCCTGCAATGGATGCCTGGAAGCCAAAAGATTTACAAAAACGCCAATGAGTTAAAGATCTTTATGAAGGAGACTTTCATGATCCACAAGAAACAACTGGATATTAACGACAAGAAAAATCTTATTGACGCGTTCCTTGTCAAACAACAAGAGGTAACGGTGTATCCTTACCTGTTTATTTTTATATATTCTGCTTTACCAACAAAAATGAGCAAAAAGAGGTGATTGTGTCAGATAACTAAACCACAACATTGGTCGAAAGCACTTCTTCTAAATTCATCAAGTCCCCAAAATGTATCTAAAAGCATTGTATTAAATAATATATATATATATATATTATACACTATATGACCAAAATGTATGTGGACACCCCTCGTAATTATTGAGTTTAGGTGTTTCAGACGCACTCATTACTAGCAGGTGTATAAAGTCCAGCACATAGGCAAACATCTCTATAGACATCTTAATATTATGTATTTATTTATTTTATTACAGGAAAAGCCTAATCCGGAATTCTATTTCCACAATGAAAATCTAACGATGCTTGTGATTGATTTATTCGTTGCCGGGATGGAGACGACCTCGACCACCCTCCGGTGGGGCCTTCTTTTAATGATGAAATATCCGGACATTCAAAGTAAGATAACTATATATATATATATATATATATATATATATATATTGTAGACCTTCCAGAGATTGATGATTTAATTAGATATTTGACAATGTATACATCTAAAGAAAGGCCCAGGATAGTAGACCCGAATATAAGTCCCAAGCAATCGGGTGAGACACATCTAGCTGTACCTTCATAACAAGGCGTTGTAATCGTTGTCAGATTGAAAGAATTGGGTGAAACTGGAGAGATCACCAGTATGAATCCAGTAGACATTAAAAAAACACAACAAATAATCTAAAATAACAGTCCGTCAGTTAGACCACTATCCTGAATTCTGCTGTGACGGTGAGGTTTAATATTTTAGAAACTTCTATATGGCCTATCCATTGTATCGCCTGCATTAGAAATGTTTGCGCCATGTGCTATTTAATTGATATAGAAGTAAAAAGTAACAACGTAGAAAAACATATGCTTAAATGTATATTCTGACATAGTCTGGCTTAGACCAACTAGACCTAGGGCCGCCCGTCTATTCCCCCTTCTTGTATGGCAAGCAAGTCTCCTGCTATGCCGCTTCTCAATAAGTCTTCTACCCAGTTAACATCTATTTACCAAAACCATCAATGTCTGCCTTTAACAATGACGTTTTCCCATAGACACAATTACACAATTAAAATATTTCCTTTTGTGGTAATATTGTTTTGTTGGTTAGAGTATAGAGTTTTCCTTCTATATGATAATATTTTAATATATAACGCTTAAATGGGGTACTTTACTACCTGCATTTTTCGTAGAAAAGGTCCAAGAAGAAATAGACAGAGTGATCGGATCTGCCCAGCCTCAAGCAGAACACAGAAAGCTAATGCCGTATACCGACGCCGTTATTCACGAAGTCCAAAGATTCGGTAACATTGTACCAATCAGCATCCCGCATGCAACTACTCAAGATGTTACATTCCGGGGATATTTTATCCCAAAGGCAAGTATCTGAGTTTATAGCCGGATGAAGACATAAAAAACCCGGCTCTGCTTTAAATGTTGATGCTAAATTCAGGGTAAACATTAATAGAACCCCACCTTACGTCTATGGGAAGAATCATCATAACTTCCTGGGGTATAAAGGGACATTCTTCAAAAAAGGGTATGGAAATATCAATATGTGGGATTTGTTAAATGTACACTTCAGATATCATACGCGCTTTAATCCATATGATGGCTGAGTGTAAAAAATAAATATATATTATATATATATATATATACACACACACATATATATTAACCATTGGAATGCATAGAGGGACCCAACCATGCATTTTTCCCCACTAGTTGCTCCAAAAACATCTCTTCGGTAGCATTGCATATGTGCCGGATACTCACCGCCAGCCTACTCCGGCACATACATAGCAAGCGATTGCCTCCCTGGAGTTGAGCATCATGAATGCTGATGAAAGGACTTAGTAAGTATGTGCGCTCATGTGCGGTGAGGGTGATTAGGGCAGTATTTTGCCCCTTTAGGAAACGCATCACAGGCTGTAGACGTTCTTAATTATTAATGAATGTATTCTCTTGTACCATGACCAACAGAGGGAATTGAGTGAATCGTGTGGAATGACTTCTTTTATAGGACACTCAAGTCATCACAGTACTGACGTCTGTACTAAAGGATAAAGCTCACTTTGAGAAACCCGACCAGTTTTTCCCACAACATTTTCTAGACTCTGAAGGAAATTTTGTTAAGAATGAAGCATTTATGCCTTTCTCTGCAGGTAAACAATTTCCAAACATTTGCATCATGTTATATACCCTCAAGTCCTTCTAGATTTCTGGACCAGTTTGCTACGAGATGCGTTACCTATTATGTCCTGTTTACTCATTATGCTATACTGCATAATATGATGATACTATGCAAATCAACAAATAATAATCATAGCTAATATACAAAGAAGCCTGTTAGATCATGTCATCCATTTCTTTATTTATAGGTCGAAGGAGCTGCGCTGGGGAAAATTTAGCCAAAATGGAACTATTCCTGTTCTTCACCAGGCTGCTGCAAAAATTCACATTCCAGCCCCTTCCTGGAGAAGACCTCGACCTCACGCCACTTTCTGGGTTTACCAACCATCCGAAACCGCATCATATGCGTGCGCTACATCGCAGTTAGCACTAAACACCTGGACTTTTTATCTGGAATAAGCATTTTAGAATATGTGGCAATAAAATACCTGTTCTCCTGTTTTCTTCAATGACTGAATATGGTGCTACTTTTGAAGCAAAGAAAATAGTGATTTAGTGTTCCAAAGAATTCATAGACCATTGACTCCCAATTCCTGAAAGGGCAGATTTTTACACCCCTTTAAAATATAAGTTATGGTAACCACATTTCAGGTGTCCACACCTGCAATACCCCACACAAGATATGAAAAGGGAATGGAATAGCATTTTGGTTGTTCCTTGTTTGGGGAAAAGACACGTTAAAGAGTTGTTTCTCAGGGGAAGGCTGCAGCATTTGATTAGTGACTTGACATGAGGGATGAAGGAGAAGAGCAGAGTGAATTGTAACACCAAGACAGCAAGCGTGGTCTGTTGGGTGGATTGTGGCATTCTTATTAGTGATTGAGAGTTCACATAACAGGACTAATCAGAAGCTCAGTCTTGAAGATGTTGAGCTTCAGGTAATGGGACACCATGACCATGATGATGCAAGTCCATAAAGACAGTTGGTGAGATGAGTTAGAAGAAAAGGTGAGATTTCAGGAAAGGAAACATAAATTATCATGTCATCAGTGTTACTGAGAACCTATTAAGAACATATTATGTATGAGAAGGAGGCCGTATAGATGGAGAAGAGTAGAAGTAACAGATATGAGCCCTGAAAAACACCAAGTTCCAGGGAAGGAGACCGTAAAGGTGCAGTAAGAGAGGTATAACTTGAGGCAGAAGGGAAACCTGCAGGAGGTCAAGAGTGACGAAGGCTGTACTGAAGTCTAAGAGAATATGAAGAGAGAAGTGACCTTTTAGAGATGAGGAGATCATTTGTTATTTTGGTGAGACTGTTTGTAGAGGGAAACTAGAATACTCGAGGAGGTGTCGGTGTGGCAGAGCCTGTCCTGGTGTGTGTGTGTGTGTGTGTTTGGGCATCTGCGTGGCAGAGCCTGTCCTGGTGTGTGTATTTGGGGGTCGGTGTGGCAGAACCTGTCCTGGTGTGTATTTGGTTGTCTGTTTTCTGGCACTTTATTTACTGTAGGAATAAATAGAACTATGTAATTTTTATTTATCCAGAGATAAAACGCCCTCCTGAATTTGTAGTTACTTCAGATGACAAAACTTTCTTGGCCCAGAAACAAGTGAGAGGAAAAGTAAAGGCATTGTGTTATTTACTCTATTTCAATCTGCATATTTTATTCAAAAGGATTAATGGCAGTAAATTGTGGCTTCAGGCATCCTGTGTATGATTAGAATAAAAAGTGAGTAGTGCGCAATAGAATTATATAAATAATATAAGATGCAAATATACAAGCAAAAAAATGTAATAAATAAATAAATGTGAATGTGCTGCTGGTACACCTCAGAACAAATCCCCACTTTGTTAAAGAAAAACTACAAAAACATATATAGGTGACCGCGCCCCTCACACCAAGTGAGTATAAATAATGCAAATGATACCAATTCAATGTAGCTTCAAGGAAATCCGAGCAGTATGTAAAATTCAATCATAAAACAAAGAGAAAAGAAAAAAACATCATAGTGTAATTCATCAAAATAGTTGTGTGTATATATCTAACAGGCAAAATGGACCCTTACGTTTGGTGGGGCTTATTCAAGCCCATAAACCGCGTAGGGGGGTGAGCGGGAGGGATTGTTCGTCTCCCGAATAAATTTCAGTCTCCACCGTAGAATTATTCAAAACTTCGTGATCTCGGAAGAAGAGCGAGAAATCGAGGTAACTACTCCCAAATTCTTCAAAGCACAGATCCGGAGGCGAGGGTGAGATAAAGATGAATACTTTAATATATAAAATAAATAAATAATCGAACTAGCGGCAGTTTTCAAAATCACGGCGTCCCGCGTTCATCCACTGCTGCACAGCCGAATGTATATCCGCAAATAAAAGTCACGTCCTCCTTCTCCTCTGTCACAACGTGCAACGTACGACGCGTTTCGTGCTATACTTCCTCAGGTACGTTGGTGGATCCCTTTCTGTGCTCCTTTATAGCCGTCTTTAATTGATTAGATCAATGGTAAATTGTCCACATAGATTTGTCAATTGTCCATAATTGGGTTCTTCATTATAGTTAAAGTATATGCATTTAATAAATTAATTAAACAGGATCACAATATAAAATCATATTAAAATAGTCCTTAGATATATTCAAAACAATCCTTAATTATATTTGAAATAGTTCTTAATTGTATTTTAAAATATAGGTCTTTATCATTAATACTATAAGGGGATAAATTAGTTAATATACATTATCATAAGTAGTAAATCTATAAGATAACAACTATATAATAGATCATATGTAAATATACAGGATAAGAATATAAATGAATAAATATTCGCGTAATTCGCATATGTGGTATAAAATTATTATCACCATCCACATTAATTGGCCATGTAGTTAGGGGGCTATTTAAACTTCTTGCCTTAAAAATACATTGTCTCCTGAAATGGATTTATAAAAATATAGTAAGAATTCGATAAAGAAAGTACTAATATACCGATAAAAAAAACGATAAGAAAAAGGCCTCAAAATCATTTATACACTAGATAAAACAATTTTTATAAAATACATTATAAAATATATATATATATATATATATATATATATATATAAAACCAAAGTATTGATATATATATCATAATAAATAATTAAAAAATAATAATTTAGAGAAAATGACAAAGTTCAAAGTCATTATTCAATCCGTTCGGTATAAGAGTTTTTAAATTATAAATCCATTTCATTTCAGCCTTACCTAACTGGTCTAGAAGGTTGCCCCCTCTCCAAAAGCTATTTATTCTTGCAATCCCTAAAAATTCGAGACATTTTGCATCTTTATTATGATGTGTTAAAAAATGTAAGGGTACACTATGGTTTAATGCTCCTTTTTTAATGTTTCTCATATGTTCTTCTATTCGGATGTGTAATTGTCTCGTAGTGCGTCCTACATACTGTAGTCCGCAAGGACATGTTAGCATGTAGATCACATTTTTTGAATGGCAAGTTAATTGTTGTTTGATGCAGTACTGCTTCTTTGTTACAAATGAAGAGAAAACCTTAACTTTGTTTCTACTGCTTTCTTTAATGGTTCTACATGCTAGGCAGAGACCGCATTTCTGAAAGGCATTGTCTCCCTCCTGTATTTTTTGGTTTGAGATTTTTAAATAACTTCTAACCAGCTGATTTTTAAGTTTTGGTGCACCTCTAAATACTATTTTTGGATGTTGTCCCAAAAGTTCTTCCAGGTATGGGTCTGTTTTTAGTAAATGCCAGTGCCGATTAATTACCCTTTTTATTTCCATCCCTGCTCCATTATAATTAAGGATTAGAGGGATGTTGGTTGGTGTCTGATTTATTAGTTTTTTAGTTGCATTTGTCTGTGTGTATATCATATTTAACCGTTCCTTTTCTGCTACTTCTTGTATAGTTTTTTCTAGACTTTCAGGACTGTAACGTTTTTCTTCAAATAAGTTTTTAAGTTGTTTGGCTTGTCTCTCAAATTGTTTTTTTTCTGTGCAGTTCTTTCTCATCCTTAAAAACTGGCCCTTAGGAATATTTTCCAACCAAGGTAAATAATGACAACTATCTTTTAAAATATAACTATTTACATCCACTGATTTAAAATAAGTTTTCGTTTTTAAGACAGAGTCTTCTATATATATTGTCAAATCCAAAAAATTAACCTCTGAGGTGCTATATTGTGTAGTTAATTGTATCCCCCATTGGTTATCATTAAGTCTAATTAAAAATGTGTCCAAATCAGTTGGAGAACCATTCCAGATAAAAAACAGGTCATCTATATAGCGTTTATAGATTACTAAATTACCTTCTGGACCTAAATGTTGATGCACAAAAAGGTTTTCCCATGAAGACATAAATAAATTGGCATAACTCGGGGCAAATTTTGTGCCCATGGCTGTGCCTCTTATTTGCAGATAAAATTGGTTGTCAAACCAAAAATAGTTATGAGTTAAAATTAAATTAATCCCCTCAATAATAAAATCGATTTGTTCTTTTTGAAGATCATTTCCTAAAGTCAGTAAATTTCTTGCAGCCTCGCATCCTTTTTCATGTTCAATAATGGTGTAAAGGCTGCTGACATCACAAGTTACTAAAATGTAATCTGGATGCCACTGTACCTTATCCAGTGACCGTAACATATCTCCTGTGTCTTTTAGGTAAGATTGCTGTTTGGTTACTATAGGCTGTAATAAAATGTCAATGTACTCGGAGAGTCTGGAGGTAATAGAGTTAATACCTGATACTATAGGTCTGCCTGGTGGGTTTTTAGTATCTTTATGTATTTTTGGCAATAAGTAGAAGATTGGAATCATTGGATTATCTATTAATATATAGTTATATTCCTTCTTCGTAAGTATACCCAAAAGCAGACCTTTATCCAATAATTTTGTAAGTTCTCCTTTAAATTTACTTGTGGGATCCATACTTAGTTTTTGATATATCTTTGTATCTTCTAATTGTCTCATTGCCTCTTCTATATATTTTTCTCTCTTTAAAATAACGATCCCTCCTCCTTTATCAGCTGGTTTTATTACTATAGAGTCATCATTACTCAAATCTTTAATAGCTTTTTTCTCCCCAATAGTTAAATTAGAGGTATATTTGTGTTTCTTCTCCAATTTTTCTATATCTAACATCACTTTATCCAAAAAAACCTCCATCCCTGGGGATTTCTGTGTTTTAGGATAAAAATTGGATTTGGTCTTCAAATGGGTATGTTTAAAATTTGATTCATATGTGTCTTGTATGTTATCTGCAGGAAACTTTAAAAAGTGTTTTTTTAGACATAAACTTCGAATATATTTATTAATATCAACAAAAATATCAAACTGATCTAATTTAGTTGTTGGAGCAAACTTGAGGCCTTTATTTAATACATTTATATGATCATTAGTAAGTATTTTATTGCTTAAATTAAAAATCCCTGTTGTTTCTACCTTTGGTTTATTCTTTTCGGGAATCTTAATTCCTCTTCCCCTTTTTCCCCTTCTTCTGTAAACCTGTGTCTTTTGTTGGGGATAGGGGGAGTATTTCTCCAGCTCCAGCTGTGTATGATGACTTTTTTAGTGTACTGATTACTCTCAGTCCCATCCCATAAGATTCTATCCTATTTTATCTGCCGAACACTGATGTTCTCTTTATGCTGTACACATCGATGCAGAAGAGTTAAAATTCTGTATATCTTATTTATTTCTATAAAATGGCCACCAAAATCCTCAGCACCAGGCCCGTGATGCTCTTAATCCGGCCCTGATCAACTCAGTGTGCGTCAACCAGCTTAAATCCAGCGTGTACCCACAGTGTGGCTAAAAAGCCATATTTTCTCTCAGTTCTGATTAAGTGGCCCACTGCAGAAAAAACTTGGACACCCCTGCATATGGTGTTAGAATGAGTGAGTAAGTGTATGGTGTTAGAGAAAGTGGGTATAAATGTATGGTGTGATGGTGCATGCATGCATGGTTTGAATGCATGTGTTAGTAGATAGTGCTAGTGTGTCTGAGTGTTAGTATATGGTGTTACAGAGCATGTGTAAGTATCTGTTTCATCACTACGTTACCAAGGAGTACACATACCACAGAATTTCTTCACCCTGATACATTTAGCATAGGGTTGAGCCACAAGACAAGGTGACAGGGATGATTCCAATATTGTGGAGGCTCAGGTATAGGCAGATAAACAAAAGGTTATAGGTACAGGGGAGTAATAGATAGCAAAGCACTAGTAGGAGGTGCCAGACACCTGTATAAGTGATGCCACAGGTAGATGCCCAGTGCAGATATCACAGGATGCCAGGTCAGAAATGCAGGGTTAGCCAATGTCGGGTTTGGTACTCTAAATGGGCAGTTAAGACAAAGCCAAGGTCAGTACACAGAGCAGGTAAACGAGGCACCCATTGGGGTCAGGTAGCACAATGCTATGTGAACCTGTCATAATAACACAGCATGATAGCATGTGTGTGTGTGTTAATCTGTGTGTGTCAAATACCAGGTTGGGGAAGTGAAGGAAAAAATATGGGTCTTCCAGAACCCTTTCAAGTGGTAGCAGAAATGCACCCCCTTCTTCCCATACATAGTGGGTAATGGGTAATGAAATAACCTAGTAGGGGTATAGAGTTCAGTAGGATTGGGGTTAAAATGTAAACAAAAAAAAGTGATCTATGTGTGGAAGAATACTGGTATTCTACATATGAGTCATATGTTGTTGACTTTGGGTCCTTACAGCTACCACCGGGTAGAAATGGTTAAGAATAAATTAGTAACTGTCTTTGTGTGAGTTTCGCGTAGTAAAACAGGAACACATGATCTCAGACAGAACTCATGATTTAACCTGATTATGCTTCAGTAAAGGATATGCAAAATACGCCCGTATAATCATAATAACTGCTCAATGTTGGGAATGTTTGCTATGGCTCAGCCCCTTTCTAGGTGGGTATAAATATATGTGCCTGTACGCAATAAAATCAGAGATCTTATTATACATACACTCCTGACTGATTTCTCTCGAGCCGCTCGAGTTCTATTTAATTTGGAACCCCAAGGTATAGAAGTACTTGGAAGTTCTCCGACATATGTTATGCCGAGACTCATATTTTGCCAGTTTATAGAGGTAAGTCTAGGGGTCTTCTGAGGTCAGGATATATTTGGCCCCTTCGCATAAGTAGGCAAGGATATAATATCAAACCTGCCCACATAACATCACCCCACTACTTATTGCGTATCTATATAGATAAAATAAGGTCACAGAGGCCTAGCAACATCTCTGGTTTGCTAAAGCCAATTAGCCCCCAGGCCCCTTCCCTCTGTAATGTACAAATTCGCTTTAAACAATATACACTAACACACCAACACATTCTGACACCATACACTAACACACACACTTACTCTAACACCATACACTAAACCTCCCCAACCCACACACACTCAAACTCTGAGGGAATTGGTTAGAGGTGCTCCTTGATGCTATGCAACCACCCCACCAGCTTCAGGACAACCCTGACGACTTAACCCTTCTCTATTAAATATAACTTGTGACGTTAGCCAATGAGTCATATTTATTTGTTATTACAAATAATTTACATTTAGTTCCTGATACCTGACTCCCTTAACTTCGAAGGAGAGGAATTGGGGGGAGGGGGGAGTGCAACCTCCCCCGGGTTAGCCCCCCCATATTAACTTTTTTTACAAAAGATCATGGCATTTGTTAGATCTTTGTTAGATCAGGTTTGATCAACTGTTTTTATCGTTAGATCTACTCTAAAATAGGCAAT
This sequence comes from Spea bombifrons, assembly GCF_027358695.1. Classification (NCBI taxonomy): domain Eukaryota; kingdom Metazoa; phylum Chordata; class Amphibia; order Anura; family Pelobatidae; genus Spea; species Spea bombifrons. Next base: position 115,336,268 of record NC_071089.1, on the reverse strand, counting down.
ATTAACAATCTTTTTCAGGGGGGCTAACCTGTAGCCAGCCCCCCCTCAACAAAAATTTCAACAAAATTTTACTGATTATGATAGCTCTACGTTAGATCAGGTTTGATCAGACAAAATTTTTGTTAGAGCTAGTCTAATTACTGAGATATTGCATATTTAATGAGGGGGGGCTGGCCCCCCCTCAACTGAAATTTGGATTTTTTTAATGGATCTTGGTAGATATTCGTTAGATCAGGTTAGATCAACTGTTTTTTTCGTTAGATCTACCACGCAGGAGGCGGTATTCACAATCCTATTTTGTGTGCGGGGGATGGGTACACATACGGTCTGGCCCCCCTCAACTGAAATTTGGATTTTTTTTTAATGGATCTTGGTAGATATTCGTTAGATCAGGTTAGATCAACAGTTTTTTTCATTAGATCTACCACGCAGGAGGCGGTATACACAATCCTATTTTGTGTGCGGGGGATGGGTATACATACGGTCTGGCCCCCCTCAACTGAAATTTTGATTTTTTTTTTTATGGATCTTGGTAGATATTCGTTAGATCAGGTTAGATCAACTGTTTTTTTTTCATTCGTGCATGATGAAGCATTACAGAGGAGACAAAACTTAACTTTTATTACTGCACAAGAAGAAGCGCTTGCATACGAGGCTGCATATTTACACTCCAAAGAGACAAAATCCTCCAGCAAAGATTTTTTTTGTATTTAAGTTTATTATACAAAACTGGTTATGATAAAACAGACATCAACCTGTTTTAGCAGGAATACATAGATCAGTAATATTAGCACAGATAGACGATAAGCAGTACTGCGACGCAGCGCAGGGCAATACACGTAACAGTACGACTTCAGTTTACGGAAAGCTCAGTGGAAGCAGTGTACAATTACATTCCCAGACATGGCACATATGGTTAGCACTTTAGTGGAACGTAACCTGGTAAAATGGGGGGAAAGGGGGCCGAGGAGAATGGGGCTAGTCTTCAGCCTCTAGACTGTCCTTGAGAGAGTAGTCTCTCAGCAGGCTGTGGATAAGCCTGCGGCAGTCACGGGCTGTGACCTGCTCCCTCCTCAGCACCAGGCGGTTCCTGGCAAACCATAAAGCGTCCTTTACGCAGCACATGAGGCGCCAAGCATCCTCAATGGCGCTCTCCGTGTGTGTCCCTGGGAAAAGTCCGTAAAGTACCGAATGGTAGGACAGGTACTTTCTCTCGATAGAGTCCTTGAGATCCAGCTCCAGGGCTCTGAACAAGGCCTGTGCAAACGGGCACTGCCAGAACAAGTGGAGGGAAGTCTCCTCCTCCACAATGCACTGTGGGCAGTGTCTATATCTGCACAGCCCCCTGGCATGCATAAATGTCCTTAGGGGGAGGCCTCCCTGAATGGCCATCCATGCAATGTCTTTATGCCTGTTGGTTAGCCTGCTCGACGACACGTTAGCCCAGACAGTCTTGGCTGTGGCGTCGGGGAGCCCTGGGATGTTCTCGATAGTGTCTTTGGCTCTGATGAGCTTGTGGATCACACGGGGTAACCACAAGTCTGGTTTAACTCCCTCCAGTTGGTGCTCCGAGTAGAACCAGGGCATGGTCCAATTGTAAGGGACGGAGCTGTCCCACTTTTCCCACTTGAGCTGCCTCCACAGGGGCAGCAGGAAGAAGCGAGACATGGAGTTTCCAGCAGAGCCTTTCACTACGTCTCTGAGAGTCCTGCGCACGCAGTTGCACACAAAGAAGGTCCTCAGCATGGTAGGGATGTCAGGCACTCCTTTGCCTCCCTTGCCGGGTTCCTTGTACATCACTGCGCGCTTTACTCTGTCCATTTTGGAGCCCCAGATGAAGTGGAAAACCGCTCGGTTGATGGCTCGGTGGATGGTGACCAGCAGGAGCCACGCCTGAGCCACGTACTGCAGCATGGGAAGAATCTCGTTGCGCAGCACCAGCACTTTCCCTTCGATGGTAAGGTCTCTGAGGCTCCACAGCCCAAATTTCTGCTTTACCTTGTTGAGTCTCTCCTCCCAGCTTTTCAGGGCCGCGCCGTCTCTGCCGAACCAGACTCCCAGGATCTTTAGGAAGTCGGTTTTGACGGGAAACGGGATCGGCTCAGAAGTCAGGTCCCACTGCCCGAACAGCATGGTCTCCGACTTCCCGCAGTTGACCTTTGCGTCTGAAGCTCGGCTGAAAATGGATGTTAAATCAAAGGATTTTTCACCACACACTAATGCCACAGCTCCATTTAAAGGGACTTGTTATAGTTGCGGCGGAAAACACAGACGTAATACATGTAATTTCCGAAATGCAGTTTGCCACAAATGTAAACGTACAGGTCATATACAGAGAGTTTGCCAAAGTAAAGCCAGCGGGACACAAAACCAATATAATGCAAGAAAAAATGCAAGTACAATGCCAACCGCAGCGCACTCTGTTAATATGCCACATGCTGTTTGGGGTAGTGAAATGACTACAGGTGTTTACTCAAATGACTATGTAAATACAGTGGAAAATACCTGTGGATGATGAGGCTGCTGATGCACAAACAGTCATAACACACAAAGGAGCTTTCCGAGCAAAACGTTTGCAGTTTGGAGTTTCCATTGCTCCTGGCATATTTCAGAAATTAATGGAGGACCTCTTATCTGGACTTCCGGGTGTAATACCTTATTTTGATGACGTTCTTATTGGAGCAGATTGTCTACAGTCATTGGCTGCACAGCTACAACTTGTTTTGAAACGTTTCCTTGACGCTGGTCTAAAACTTAAAAAAGAAAAGTGTGTTTTTGGTGTAAGCAGTGTGGATTTCCTTGGTTATAGAATCGACGCACATGGCATTCATCCAACTGATTCTAAGGTTGAAGCTATCCATAGAGCTCCAATTCCAACCAACAAACAAGAACTGCAAGCATTCCTAGGGTTGCTTAATTTTTACCATTCTTTCCTGCCTGACAAAGCCACCGTTGCTGAACCTCTGCATCGTCTACTGGATAAAGACGCTCCATGGAGGTGGACTGACGTTCATACTAAAGCGTTCAATGCTGCAAAGAAGCTGTTGTCTTCTGACAGTGTCCTTGTACACTATGATTTAGAGAAACCACTTAACCTTACCTGCGATGCGTCTCCTTACGGCATTGGAGCTGATTTGAGTCACACTTTGAGAAATGGTGTTGAGGCTCCTATTGCATTTTATTCACGGACCTTATCTACAACAGAGAGGAATTATGCCCAAATTGACAAGGAGGCGTTAGCTATTGTATCCGGGGTAAAAAAGTTTTATGACTATTTGTATGGGCGGAGGTTTATTATTGTAACAGATCATAAGCCTTTACTGGGGCTGTTCACCAGCAATACTCCCACTCCTCAAATTATTTCCCCGCTCATGCTTAGGTGGTCCCTTATGTTGAATGCTTATGATTGTGAGTTCAAGTATCGTCCTGGTAAGGATATCACAACTGCTGATGGGTTAAGCCGGTTACCTTTGCCTTCTCCTGATTTCCTTGTTCCTCCTATGTCCGAGGTTCTCATGTTGGAATCTGTTTCAAACCCTCCTTTACATGCAAATGATATTGCTCGTATGTCGGCCAAGGATCCATTGCTCTCTCGTGTGCTCAACTGGGTTTGGAGGGGGTGGCCAAAAGCAAAAGTTGAAGACAAGTTCAAGCCATTTGTTGTACGCCAACATGAACTATCTGCCTATAAAGGTTGTCTTTTATGGGGGAACAGAGTGGTAATTCCAAATGCAGGACAAGCTAAAGTTTTACATGCCCTCCATGAGGGACATCCTGGAATAGTTTGCATGAAAGCTTTAGCCAGAAGTTATGTTTGGTGGCCTAAAATGGATGAAGTTATTGAGAAGTGGGTAAAGAACTGTGCACCATGTCAATCCACATGTCATGCTCCAGCTAAAGCCCCGGTACAACCATGGGAAGAGACCAGGTCACCTTGGTCCCGTTTACATATAGATTTTGCTGGCCCTTTTCATGTACAAATGTTTTTTTTTAGTTGTTGACTCCTTTTCGAAATGGTTAGAAGTTGTTCCGGTTACATCTGCTGCCTCGGTCACTGTCATAAAGATTCTAACGAGTCTGTTTACTACACATGGGTTGCCGGATACAATTGTGTCTGATAATGGCACACAATTTACCTCATCAGAATTCAAAATCTTTATGGAAAGTAATCTTATTCGACATGTCACAATTGCACCATTTCATCCATCCTCAAATGGTCAAGCTGAGCGTATGGTTCAGACCACAAAAGACTCACTCAAGAGAATTATTGCAAAACATGTGACACCATGCTCAAGCGCCGGTAGGAGTCCAGCAGAGCTCCTCATGAACCGCCGTCTAAAATCTTGTCTGGATCGTTTACATCCTGATTTGATGGCTGAGCTGCAAGAGAAGCAAGAATTGCAATTCAATGAGCGCTATAATGTTTCTACTGTGAGAGTATTTGTACCTGACAGTGCTGTTTATGTGAGGAACTATGCTTCTGGGCCTAGATGGATACCTGCACAAGTACTTGTGGCCACAGGACCTTTGTCATACAAAGTACAGACTGCTGATGGTAGAATATTACGAAGGCACATAGATCAGATCCGGGAACGAAGAAACGAGATTGTGCCTGCTGCGGGTCCCAGTCACACTGGGTCTCCTGTGATGCCAGATGTTGGTGAACCACTAGAAGATACAGGTGTCAGTTCTCCAGGAGTTGTTGTTGCAGAGCCAGTTCCTTGTAGTCCACAGGACAGAGCACAGGACGACGGCCAAGCTGATGGTCCAGGCGAACCTGCTCCAACCTTGGGGCGGCCAAGGAGTAATATCCACCCTCCCAATTATCTGAAAAACTTTGAGGTCTAGGGGGGAGGAGTGTTATGTATCGGGGTACTATGTAGTCTGTTTTGCCAGTAGATGGCAGCATAATGGAAATGTGCACTTGTTCTGTTGCGTTAGGTCTCTTGTGTATATATCTTAATGTGTTGCATGTGGTTAATGAAGTAAAGAAAAGACGTTATGTTCCACAGCTTGTCTGTGTTTGTGAGCAACATCTACATAACATTCAAATACACAAAAATAACATTTGTCTATTTTTTCATTCTGTCTCCTCTGTAAAGGTGCTGCTAAAGAATGATTCCCATTGATCCTGCCACAGTACTTTATTTCTTCGTTACGTGTGTGTTTTTCCTGTATTTTTCCTTCGATTGGAGTAGAAGTGTTGATCGGAATTTACCTCCAGGACCAAAGCCTTTGCCACTTATTGGGAATTTGCACCTTGTGGACCTATGGCAACCTTATGATTCACTTAAACAGGTAATGTTAAACTAACAAAAATCATGATATATTAAAATCATGTTGACATACATGATAACACTCAATGTTCATTGATCTGGAGACTTCTGCTTTCCTCTTCGTCTAAAAGTATTATAGCAGGCCATGAAGTGAAGTTTGTTGGATCTATACCAAGGGGAATGAGATAGGAGGTTTAGGTAAAAAGACAAGCGTAATTTGGTGCTTTTGGGTACAAATGGTTAACTCATTAAATATCTAGGTATTGTTAAACAATACAGAACAACTGACATTATTGCTTAGTATATTGGGAGTATTAGACAAAAGAAAATATTCTCACAAATTTGGGGGTTTGTGGCTAAAAAACTCAAAAGTCAAAATAAAGGTCTATTTTTTTCCAAGTTGAAGATATTGTGCTAAATGTAGCGCCCTGTTGACTTGGCATGACCCAGTCTATTCATGTTTAGGATTTATGTTTTTTTTTTATTAGTTATGTAGCAAATAAGATATATGTATATTGGGTTTTTTTGCAGTTCTCAAAGAAGTATGGATCCATATTCACTATTTATTCAGGAACAAAGAGGTCAGTGGTGCTGTGTGGTTACGAGACCGTGAAAGACGCTCTCGTTAATCACGCGGAGGCATTTTCTGGAAGAGCCCGTATGCAGATCTTACAGGATTACTCGCAAGGGTATGGTAAGTAAAATAAATAGTACAAATCCTAAAACCGAGAGAAATAATAATTAGTCCTATGGGTGATGCAAACAGGTCCAAATGCCACAAAACATATTACATGAAGGGGAGGGAAGTCAACACACAAAACACGCTGGAGCTTCCAGTTAATGCAACTTGAAGACAGCAAGCAATTTCTTTGCCTGAGAGTTACAAATGCCGGATGGCTCAAGCATCATTAAAAGGAAAGAATGGTAAAATCATCTTACGGCCCAGTAATAAAGCGGCACACGGCAATTATGTCAGAGAATACGCTCGCTATCTAGTAAGTTTTAGGTAAAGCCCCTAAATGTTTAAATCAGAACAGACCAACAACCCTTTGCTCCCCTGCTAGCCAGCTGTGAAAATAGAATTTCCCTTGTTTAAATTCCATGGTTTTTTTATATACCTCCCAGGTGTTTCTTTTTCCGATGATGAGAACTGGAAAGTAATGAGAAGATTTATCCTCTCAACACTACGAGATTTTGGAATGGGAAAGACAATCATAGAAAATAAAATTAACGAAGAATGCGATTGCTTGGTGGAAAAATTACATTCTTACAAAGGTTAGAGCTGGCTTGTACTAATGCATTTGGGTTTGTTTATGTCAGGAAACTGGGTCCATACAGACGACTGTAAAGACCCAGAGCGCCCAAGGATGGAGTTCAGGAGGTATTGCGCAGTAGTGGAGTTTTACAGGGCCTGGTGCAGGGCGACCACACTCACCCGGGTGTTGAGCACCTAGGGTTGTGCAGCTACATACCAGCGCCCTGATATAGCGGCGGATGTAGTCCAGAACAGAGAAGAACCAAACTTGGCTGGATGTGGAAATCCTAACTAAACTTGGATCTGACAAAACGAACAGAACTTGGAGATATCCTGCAGGCACCCTGGAGCAGGCATGAAACATAGCACTGGAATCATGTGCAGGATGCTGCAGGCTGGGAGTATGGAAGCTAAGCAGAGTATCAACAGAAATGTAGCAAGCAAGGGGAACAGAGCAAGGAACAGGGAGACCAAGCAAGGAACATAACCAGACAAGACATACATGGTACAGAGCACAACAAAGGACAGGGAACAAGGCAAGGAACACAGGGGAAGGAGTGAGGAGCCGGAATCCCCGGACACTTCTGCTTTAAGCAAGGATAGGACATATTAACTGGGACATGGGGAGAGGAGAGAGGAACCGAAATCCTCAGATGATTCAGGGAAGGAGGGCAAAGGTACATAAGAGACAGACAAACATGAATACAGGAACTAGCCTAGGGCTATGAGATAACAATTGGAGATTCCGTCACATCTTATGGCCATAGAATGCTTAGCCCACCACTACGCCAAAGTACTCCAATGACGGTGGGTCCTAACGCTAAGCCCTGCATACGAAAGTACTGATAAACTAAACATTGAATCCGAACAAAGAACCGAGAAGGACAAACCTTTAGACTACAGACTGAGACAAACAGAACAAACCTTATAAAGAACCTTATAAAGGAAACAGGAGCTGAAGCAAAGAGCAAACTGGATTCAAGGAATCAGAGGTTCAGGACAGAGCAAATGGAAATCAGGAGTGGACCACAGCAAAACATGGGAACTGAGGCAAGGCAGGGTAAAACAGAGATATGCAGCTCCACAGCCTGGATGGACCCTGACAGTTTAGAGCTTTTCTATATTGGTATAAAGTAATGCATTTGTTTCAGAGAAGTAAAAGTAAAATCTGATTTCATTGATAGGTGATGAAGGTATCAAAAATTTAGAATTTGACGGCACATAAGAACCATTTGACCGATCTAGTCTGCCTGTTATATGATGCTGGTGGAACAATAACACTGTAAATAAAATGACTCATCTTCATACAAACGTCGGCTGTCAATGAGGTGCTTAATGCCAAGTCATATGTGTTGATTTTGTCGGGTATCATTAGTGCAGAGACTTTTTTATGTGGTGTGATTGAGCTCCTTTCCATTCTCAGACTCTTGGATTCTGGATAAAATAATAGACTTGTATATTTTGCAGTCACAGGCTGGCACGTTTTATCCGACCGTTGCTTCTGCCCCCACTGCATGGTCAACTTTGTTTCTCTTTCCAGGAGAGCCATTCGAAAACACCATGTTAATGAATTCTGCTATAGCCAATATCATCATATCCACTGTTATTGGTGAACGGTTTGACTATGACAACCCAAGAATTTTGAGAATCATATACTTAATAAATGAAATTTTAAGACTTTTTGCACATCCCATCACCCTGGTAAGAAGTTCTAGCCTCTTTTCACCTTGATAATTCCATGTTACTCTTGAAGTATACTCTACTAATTCTGATTCCAAACATAATCCTGATTCCAGTAATGCTTTTTGTCTACAAGGATGATTATCTACAGTTAAGTAGTCAAAAATAAACTACATTGAGGAATAACTTAATGTAGTTTTGATTTAATTTAGGCTTGAACAAACCCAAGCCCACTCACAGACTAATTCCCACAGAACAATGAGATTGAAAGGGATAGAATTTATAAATTATGGGGAAACAGCTTCTTGATCCAAGTGGAGATCTGGGGTCAAGAAGGAATTTTTTTTGTGCAAAATTGGAAAGAGCCACAACTGGGGTTTTTTTTGCCTTCTTTTGGATCAACAGCAAGAAATAAACAGATATGGGAAAGGCTGAACTTGATGGACGCAAGTCTTTTTTCAGCCTATGTAACTATGAAAGAGGTGATAATATGGTTCGAGAGCTGCAGATCAACGGCAGTTGGACAGCAGGTTGTAGGTTACCCCCTATGTTAATCTTCTGGGTTGTTATCCATTTGTATATATGACCATATGCTGTGGTGCCATTTGATCGGTTATGGGATGACCTTTGAATACAAGCGTGCTAGGGTTGTTTTACGTCCCCGAGAAGATCTGCAGTCTGAAATGTAAGGCCAAACAACACAACAACAAAAAAAAAGAAAAGAAAAAAGAAGAGTTTCCAAATGACTAGTCATTAAATAAATATGTTTCATTAAATTATTTGAAAAGGTTCTTTTAACTGAAATCTTCTAAAAACAAACCAACCTTCTTATTTACTTTGTAACTCAGCGATTATGTTATAGGTTAGGTTAAAACCTGAACTAATATTTGCTAATTTGATTTCTTTACCAAAGCTATATAACACCTTTCCATCTGTCATTCGCTGGTTTCCTGGGAGCCATAAAACGGTTTTGAAATACATGGAGGAGCTGAGGTTGTTTTTTAAGGAGATATTTATAAACCGCAAAAAGCAACTGGACATCAATGACCAGCAAAATGTGATAGATGCATTCCTCGCCAAACAACGAGCGGTGCGTGTCTATTCCATTTAAATTTGCATGCGTTACTGTGCTGTTTCAAACTCACCTTGTAGTAACACTGCCAAAACATATTGTGTGTTCTTCTTATATAGTCTATATTTTGCATATATACCATTCAAAAGATCACTTAGAAACGTCCTTCTTCTTGAGAGGACACAGAAAATGTGTCCATTAAAATACCATGAAATGCATGAGAAATCCAGCGCAGACGGGGTTAATGCTGTAATTGACTATTGTAGCTGAAAACGGCTAATTTTTTATGGAATCTCTTCATAGGCGCACAGAGGCCCTTTATCACTCCTATCACTCCTTTATCACTCCCATCACTCCTGTGTTCCAATGGCACGTTGTGTTTGCTGATCCAAGTTTAAAAAGCTAATTGATGGTTAGAAAACCCTTTTGTAATTATGTCACAGCCAGAAGTGTCCTTGTTTTCCATGAAATCAGCTGAGGGACCCCAACAGTAGCATGTATGGATCATGCACATAGAAAACACATAGAAAGCTTTAGCGCGCAGGTACACACTATAACGGTGTAGTCTTTAGCCATACCCTGTGATATATCGCCCACTGTCAGAACCAAAACATTTAAGTTTCCATATTCCATATTTTTCTTTACAGGAAAAGCCTAATCCTGAATTATATTTCCATGATCAAAATCTCAGAATACTTGTGACTGATGTATTTGCTGCCGGGATGGAGACGACCTCAACCACCCTCCGATGGGGCCTTCTGCTAATGATGAAGTACCCAGAAATTCAAAGTTAGATTACTGTGGCGCATTTAGAACTTTTTTAATTTTCCGTAGCACTCACCCCTGCAATGGTTTAGCCTCTGCCGAGTACCAAGATATGATGTCATACCCTGGTGCTCTGCTTCTCAAGGATGAACAACCGCATGCTGTGGGTGATAGGTTCACCCCAATGCTTCACGGTGCACCACAGAGCCAAATAACTCAACTGGGCGCCTGTCTGGACCTGCCACCTTGGACCTTGGTAGAATATGCCACTGAACACTTATATTTCTTAACAACTATACATAGGGATTTGCCCTTACCTCTGCATATAGGAGTTGGGTCAAGGCGGACGGTTATCTGGATGGGGCAGTTCTTGCTGCACCGTAGACTGTGGCTACCTTGAGCAGAAGGCATGGCTAGTACAGGAAACTGAGCAGTGCTGGATAGTTCCTAGATGCTATATTGATACAAATCCATTAGCCATAAAAAAACTATTGATTAGAATTCAAAATAGCAGTCAATGTCAATTATAATTCCGTTTTGACTTTTCCCCACGTTAATAGAGTTTTAGTATTTAAAAACTTCTCAATCGCTCCTAAATCCTGGACTGTTAGGTGTGCCTTGAGGAGAGGGTTGAGGAGCACTCTTAACACATAGCTGAGTTGTTGAGCTCAAATGTTTTATCTCAAATGTACCCACATGATCTTAGGCATAATTCAAACTTAAATCTAAAACTTACATCATACATAATGAAGGTTGGGGAATATTTATTTTAACAGTAATAATAATAATATTATTTGGTATGACTTTAATACCTCTGTTGTTTATAGAAAAGGTCCAAGATGAAATAGAAGAAGTGATTGGATCTGCCACACCTCAGGCAGAACACAGAAAGTTAATGCCGTATACCGACGCCGTTATTCATGAAATCCAAAGATTCAGTGACATTGTACCAATCGCCGTTCCACATGCAACTACTCAAGATGTTATATTTAGAGGATATTTTATTCCAAAGGCAAGTATCTGAGTTTATATAGCTGGATAGAAACAACAATCTAATCTATTTTACATTATCTATATATATATATATATATATATATATATATATCCATAGGATCACCCATCTTAACTCTCCAAAGGAGCCGCAAAGAGGTATAAAGGGGTACAGAGAATTCTTATAAAAGAATATGGAAATATCACATGAACAGGGTACAGAATTTCTTTACTCCATGAGGTTCATTTGTACTATAAACAGTCATGGCTTTTTCTTTTAATAGGGTACCGAAATCATCACATTTCTAACGTCTGTACTAAAGGATAAAGCTCACTTCGAGAAACCAGATGAGTTTTACCCCCAACATTTTCTAGACTCTGAAGGAAAATTTGTAAAGAAAGAGGCATTTATTCCTTTCTCATTAGGTATGATATTTGCTCTTAAATCATATCAAGAATATCTTACATAGTTTTGTTAAACTAACAATGATCAGAATGTTTGATTTATCTCCTGCAAGAAACTTGATACAGTTATTTCCAACATTGATACATATGACAGGGCAGAATTGGAGGGTTTCCATGGGCTATAGAATGCAATGCAGGCTGGCCTTAAAACAAATGTCCTTTGTGACCGAGGACAGCATACAATGCCCCCTATTCTAATGCCAGCATCCTGCCTCTGTACTGATATATACAGTGTACCAGTGCTTGATGCAGACTAGGTGGGTTGAATGGTTCTTACGTGCCATCTTATTCTATGTGAGATGTGAGCACTGTTATACTAATAGCATTTAAATGCCTGAACAGAAGTTCAGGCATTGGAAATCTGGGGTGTCACAGCTTAGATTGCAAGAAAAATTGGGCATTGCAGGAAACATTGGACAGTAGAGATACTGCTGAGGCCTCTAAAAATAAGAAACAAAGTATTTACATTTTTTTAAAAATGTGGAAAAAAATTTAAATAGGAAAAGAAAAACAAATCAAATAAAAAGGCAAATGTCCTCAAAGTAGAGCTCAGTGAAATGTGCTACTTTACACCCATTTTAAAAGATCACAGCGTTAGAACACAATAGAACTTTTTCTATTGTATAAAAAATCTTCTTAGATATTGTATATAAATCTCGTTCTTATTTTTAGGTCGAAGGAGTTGCATTGGTGAAAATTTAGCCAAAATGGAGCTTTTCCTGTTCATCATTAGGCTGCTGCAGAATTTCACATTCCAGCCTCCCCCGGGGGCTGAACTTGATATCACACCACTTATTGGCTCTACTACTCCTCCAAAACCACATTATATGTGTGCGGTGCCTCGCAAATAGTATAGTCGGAAACTGAGTTTTTTCTTCTTTGTAAACAGAATACGCATTTAGAACATGTCTACATTTATTTACATAATAAATATATATATTACGCCTATATGTTTAAATATTTTTTCAAATATTTATATATTTAACCCATTAAGGACATTGCATTGTGAGCCCGTACATGTACAGGCTACACCATCCTTATTTTTTTCTTATTTCATAGGCATTGCCTTTTTTAGATTTGAACAACTCAGATGTGGCCAATCTCACATGAAACACTGTTGTGGGACGGGCATATGCTAGAACTGGATAGAGAATGCTCCAACCATGTGTAAATTATGTATAAAGAGGGGGGTCAAGCATGATGTTATAAGGACCCAGCAGTAGTTGGAGTTCTTTTGAAGACACTTACTGTTCCCCTTTTGAAATGTGGTTTTGTAGACACATGTCTATTCTAGTAGGGGTGATCCCAATGAGGTGGCTCTCACAGGGCTTCTGAACACCGAAGGCTGGACCTGTTGGCGGCTGCTGTTTCCTGAAATTGAGGAGAGAGGTGTTGCTGTAAATGAACAGGCGCCTAAAAACCTCCTGCCGCTGCAAACAAGCGACATATCACTCGCTTACGTGCCAGGCGGCTGGCTCCAGTTCCTATTACAGAGGAGGACTGGAGACTAAGGTGCCATCAATGGTGTGTGGTGCAGGTCATGCGCTGACATGACTTCACCTTCAAGGGTGGAGAACGAAGGGACGGGTTCTAGAGGGCAAAATAATGAGGTTTTGCCTAAGTTGGCAAAAATCCTTGCATCAGCCTTGCGCCGTGTGCGCACCCATGCCCCTCATAAGCCCACCATACCTCCACCTCCTTTATCAGATATGTTTTGGGAATTAGGGGGTTAACGTGGTTACAAAATCAAATTAGTTTAAAAATGAAACAGAAAATCACAAAACATCTACCCACCCCTCTCCTTTCAAGTACCTAAGGTGGGCAGGGACACAGTCTTTGGCCTTTGGGTGGCAGGAGGGTGGACAGTAATAATAATTACTCTCCATATCTCGACACCCAAAGGGTGAAACCTGCAAAAAGAAAACAAGATGATTTAAATTAAACTTTTGACGCCATCCACTTTTGTCAGTCGACACCCTTAACTTCTCATTTTTGACTCATGGAACGGAGCATCCCAAACCTAATGTAAAAAAGTCATATTTTTTAAAAAAGAAAAAAGAAAACCTCAATCTACCTGACAGACCAAGTGTACCGCCTTGGTGTCACACACAGGGCCGCCATCAAGGGGGTACAACCAGTACTAGTGTACCGGACCCGACTAAGCAGGTCTAATTGGCTGAAAACAGGATCTATCATCTTTTCCTGCCTTGCCATTGGTGAACGAGGAGGAATATAGAACCATGAGTGTAACATACAGTAAGCATCTCTTTCCCTTTAAGGACTCTGGACAGGAACAGGAAGTGTGGGCTTAGTTTGCTGGGAGCTGGGACATGGAAGGAGGAATATGGTGATGTTAAGAAACAAAATAAAGAAAGTTGCTGTTAAAAGTCATCTCTGAGTGTCTGCAGTTTTTGACAATATTACAATTGGCGACGAGGAGAAGAATTGGAGACCTGCTGCACAGACACTATTCTGCTGCACACTGGTGAGCACAGCTAAGATGGCAGATTCCCTGCACATGTTCCCACAGTTTGATACAACTGATGTTAATAACCTGGCTCATAACTGGAAGAAATGGCTTACTAGATTTGACAACTTTCTGGATGCTATGGACATAAAAGATGATAAAAGAAAAAGAGCTTTATTACTACACTATGCTGGCACAGAGGTATATGACATATTCAGCACACTATCTGCTGCAGATACTGATACATACTGTGGCTGCTCCAAAGCCTTAACAGATTATTTCAACCCTAGACAGAACATCAGATATGAGAGATACAAATTTAGGATTACTAAGCAACTTCCAGAAGAATCCATGGACACATATGTCACACGCTTAAAAGACCTGGCCCAAGGATGTGCTTTTGCTGATGTTGATGATGAAATTATCACACAAGTAATTGTATCTTGCACATCATCTACTATACGCCGCAAAGCATTACAGCAAGACTATACTCTGCCTGACCTTCTTAAAATGGCTCGTGCCATAGAAATTGCAGATTATCAAGCAGCTTCAATAGAAAAGGAACCTGATTCACATGTGCATCAGATGCGACATAAAATTACACCTGACATCCGCACAAAAAGGAATAAAACATGTTACAGATGTGGGAAGAACTTTCCTCTTATAAATAAATGTCCAGCTTTAGGCCAAACATGCAGTAAATGTGGGAAGGAGAACCATTTTGCTGCTGTCTGCAAATCAACAAATACCAAGACTTCGTTCAGCTCAGCACCCAAAGCTAATGTGCAAATGTTGCATGAAGAGGCAGAGGAGATTTCCACCACGACGGGTGACTATGTTTTCATTACTTCCACTGGTAAATCTGCACAGTCTCCTAGTGTTACACTCACTTTATTCAGCACTGACATTGCATTTACTATTGACACTGGAGCATCAGTGAATATCTTAGACAGTGACACATATGAACTATTGAAATTGAAGCCTGTTCTGGAAAGTGTTCACACTAAAATCTTCCCATACGGTTCACAAATCCCACTACCTACCATGGGAAAATTTGATGCTGACATTAGTTACAAGGATAAAAGTCAGAGGACAAATTTTTACATCTTACAAGGATCTGGAGGCTGTCTTCTTAGTTACCATACCGCCATGAACCTGGGTCTCATCCAGATCGTTCATACGATAGTTGATCCCGATGACAAGGATGTACAACATATGCTAAATGAATTTTCTCCTTTGTTCAGTGGCCTTGGAAAATTGAAAGACTTTCAGGTACATCTTCATGTGGATGAGAACATTCGCCCAGTTGCACAAGCTCATCGGCGAATTCCATTTCATCTGAGACAAAAAGTAGAAGAAGAACTCCAAAGTTTAGAAGAGCAAGACATCATTGAATGTGTCACTGGTCCCACTCCATGGGTTTCTCCAATTGTGGTAGTTCCAAAACCAAAATTTCCTGACAAGGTGAGACTTTGTGTTGACATGCGCCTTCCAAACGTTGCCATTCAGCGGGAAAGACACATCTCTCCCACAATAAATGACATTATCCATCTGCTAAATGGCGCAACTGTATTTTCAAGGCTGGACCTTAATAAGGGTTACCATCAGCTGGAATTGAGCCCGGAATCCAGATACCTGACAACATTCTCTACACATTTAGGCCTCAGAAGATATAAACGGTTAACATTTGGGGTTTGTTCTGCTGCAGAAATCTTTCAAGATGCTATAAGGAATGTAATTCATCATATTCCCAATGTTTTCAACTACAGTGATGCATTCTAGTATTTGGTAGAACCCAGGTTGAACACAATTGTGCATTACGTGCTGTTTTTGAGTGTTTATCATCTCAGGGTCTTACCTTGAATAAACAGAAATGTGAATTTAACAAAACTTCCTTGGAGTTCTATGGTCACATCTTCTCGGCAGCTGGAATGCAGCCTGATCCAAATAAGGTACAGGCAATCAAAATGGCCTCAGTTCCTCAGAATGTCAGTGAAGTTCGTTCCTTTCTTGGCATGTCCAGCTACTGTGCTAGATACATTGAAAACTTTTCCACAATTAGTGCACCATTACGAGAACTCACCAAACAGAGCTGTGAATTCAAATGGTCTCAAGAATGCCAAGTCTCTTTTGATGCTATTAAAAGTGAACTCTGTTCGACAACAACAATGGCTTATTCTGATCCAGATTTACGCACTGAATTGATTGTGGATGCAAGTCCAGTGGGACTGGGAGCTATCCTAGTGCAATATAAAGCTAACAAGTCTGATCCATTCATTATTTCCTATGCCAGTAAAAGCTTAACTAGCACAGAAAAAAAATATTCTCAGCCTGAAAAAGAAAGCTTAGCAGTTGTCTGGGGATGTGAGCATTTTCATCTGTTTCTCTATGGAGCTCCTTTCACCATTGTAACAGACCACCAGGCTTTACTTACCATTTTTGGAAATCCACGAGCCAAAATGCCTGCAAGGATTGAACGGTGGGGTCTGCGACTACAAGGCTATAATTACAAAATTGTTCATAGACCTGGAAAATACAGCAATCCAGCTGACTACATTTCAAGACATCCCACAGAAGTGAATCAACCTACTCATTGGTCTACTGAAGACTATATCAACTTTGTCACAACTCATGCAATACCAAAGGCACTTTCAGCTGCTCAGTTTGTGGCGGCGACTACAAATGATAAGACACTGTGTGCCTTAATCCACATCTTACAGAACGGAAAATGGCATGAAATTCAAAGAACAAAATTTCCAGATCCTGAAATAAATCTCAAGGAACTGAAATCATTCTCCAATGTAAGGGCAGAGCTGTCAGTCACAGAGGAGCGTCTCATTCTCCCAGGCACCAAGCTGGTTGTTCCTAAGGCTTTACGCCACTTAGTGATACAAATTGCTCATGAAGGCCATCTGGGAATTGTGGGTACAAAAAAACTTCTCCGGGAAAAAGTATGGTTTCCAAGCATGGATCAATTGGTTGAAAACACTATAAAACATTGCTCCACATGTCAGCTAGTTACCCATTCCTCAAAGTCGGAACCTTTACAAATGTCTCCTCTACCTAAAACTGTCTGGGAGGAAATTGCAGTTGATATCTATGGGCCGCTGCCTAATGGTCAATACATTTTGGTGACTATTGATGAATATTCAAGATTTCCTGCAATTGCATTCATCACGTCAACCTCAGCTTCTAGTATCATACCGGAGTTAGACAATATTTTCTCATCATTTGGCATTCCAAGAGTAGTCAAAACGGATAATGGGCCTCCATTTAATAGCCATACGTTTGTACAATTTTCAGAATATCTTGGATTCACTCACAGAAAGATAACACCCTGCTGGCCACAAGCAAATGGAATTGTAGAAAGATTTTTGCGCACGTTAGGGAAGAGAATTAAAGCAGCTCATTTGGAGCATATACCATTGAAGCAGGCACTGTACAGATTCCTGCGCAACTACAGAACATTCAACAACTAATGCTGCTCCTGCACAACTACTTTTTAACAGAACCCCTCGCATTCGTATTCCTGATGTGGCTACACATACACTACCAGATAAATCTACTGTAAGATCAACAGATATGCATAACAAGGAGAAAATGAAACGGTATGCAGACAAGAGACGTCATGCCCAGCCATCTTCTCTTCACAGGGGTGATAAAGTTGTTGTACGTCAAAGGCCGCATAATAAGACGACTCCAGTGTATGACCCAGCAGAATACTATGTAACTGCCGGAAAAGGAAGCATGGTTACAGCGGAGCGAGATGGACACTCCATAACTAGAAATGCTTCACACTTCAAAACTATACCTACAGCAAATGTTGTTGAACCACATCAGACCGGCAGTAATGCTCAAAAGGACATAAATAGTTCATTGGAAAACGATGGTCTCAGCCATACAAGTCGCTATCCTGTGAGGGAAAGAAGAACCCCATCAAGATTAATTGAGGAGGCATAGTAATGATAATTTAAAACCTATTTGGGGATTATTAACCTTCCAATAATCGTAATGTTGTAATGTTTATGTTTCAAAAGGTTTTTTTTGTTTTTTTTTTTAAAAAAAGGGGGTGATGTAACATACAGTAAGCATCTCTTTCCCTTTAAGGGAAGAGGACTCTGGACAGGAACAGGAAGTGTGGGATTAGCTTGCTGGGAGCTGGGACATGGAAGGAGGAATATGGTGATGTTAAGAAACAAAATAAAGAAAGTTGCTGTTAAAAGTCATCTCTGAGTGTCTGCAGTTTTTGACAATATTACAATGAGCACAATGAGTGCTTCAACGTGGCCATGAGAAGCACGATTCTCTTCTTCTCTATTGTCTTTTCCTCTTCTTATCTATCTCCTTCTTCTTAGGATAAAGGGTAAAGGGCTCATGAAGCCCAATTGTGGGAGGGGACACGGCACATTCAACCCAGTTTAGGATTAAAACAGCACATGAAGCCCAGTATAGGGTGACTGAATCCTTGAGGAACTGTAAATTAGATTATATTGGGCTCTCTCTGCCTGCTAAATTGGGCCTCTGGGGGCTCACAGGTATAGGTCAGGCCCTTCGAGGCCCACTAGTGCAGATTGGAGGCCACTAGTACAGATTTTAGGGCTCACCAGGCCACGTGAGGAGGTAGTGGCTCAGCAGACACTGGTGAGAGGGCACTTATACCTATCTTGCTGAAATAGTCCCATCACACAAATCAGTCGCCCTGACCAGGTCAAACATACTCAAATGCACGCTTAAATAACATACACCATATGGACAAAAGTATTGGGACACGCCTCTTAATTATTGAATTCAGGTGTTTCAGTCAGACCCATTGCTACAGGTGTATAACATCAAGCACCTGGCCATGCAGTCTGCATTTACAAACACTTGTGAGAAAATGGGTTGTTCTGGAGAGCTCAGTGAATTCACGTGTTGTAATTATGATAAGATCCCACCTTTGCAATAAGTCAGTTTGTGAAATTTCATCCCCGCTAGATATTCCACGGTCCACTGACAGCGGTATTATGGGAACGTGGAAGAGTTTAGGAACAACAGCAACTCGTTAAGTCATAGAGCAGTGTCACCGAGTTTGAGGCGCAAGGTGAGTAAAAGTCGCCAACGCTCTGCTGATTCCATAGCCGAAGTTCCACTTGGAGCTCTTACTAAACAATACATTTGGTAACTATACAGGTAGGACAGCTAATCTGTCCCAAACCACAAATCACCAGATATACACAAAGCCCAAAAATAACAGTTCTTTTAGCTCACAGAACCATTTCATTCAGTGTTGCAACAGCAGGCGACTTCCGAACTCTGCTGTTTACAACCTTCTTAATAAGGCCTCAGTTCTTAATTAGTGGTTGCAGAGGAGACTAAGGGGTACAGCCCTAAAAACAAGCTGGGACCAAAATACTTTCCTTCCAGCACTTTACCTGCCTCTCTCCACCCTTTCTTGCTGTCTACGGGGGTTCTAAACTCCCTTCATTAACAGACCTGCCTTTCTCTTCATCACTATAAATATATATATATATATATATATATATATATATATATATATAAATATATATATATATATATATAAATATATATATATATATATAAATATATATATATATATAAATATATATATATATATATATATATATAGCAGCATATCTGGAGGGGGCAGAGTGGCAGCATATCTGGTGGAGCAGAGTGGCATATCTGGGGGCAGAGTGGCGGCATATCTGGGGGCAGAGGGGCAAATCTATAAGTAAGGTGCATTAAAATGGCTATTGGTTTTCTGTTTGTCTGTAATATATGTTGACTAACTGCATAATAGATGCCAAAAATGTTAAAATACAGTGTGTGAGTTAGAATACTGTTTTACTATTCCACTAATGTGTATTTTTTCAAAAAAATCAAAATTTTTCTTTTAGGGTGCGGCCTATAATCGGGTGCAGCCTATAATAGAGCCAATACGGTATATTATTTTACATTTTTATATTACACAAAAAGTAGTTGGAGCTTTATATAAGAAGCCTTGATGAAAATAAATGCTCATCAAGTATGTCCTGATTAAATGTCTCTCCAGACACGGTAGCTATGGAGCTAGAGCGCGATTCTTCCTTATGATGAGAAGGATGGCACCTTGAGGCAATGTATTTATTATCGGGATCTGCCTATTATTACTGTATACATCTCTGGGGGTTATTACTGTATACAGCACTGGGGGTTATATTACTGTATACCGCGCTGGAGGATTATTACTGTATACAACACTGGGGGTTATTATTGTATACAGCGCTGGGGGTTATTACTATATACAGCGCTGGGGGGAGGGGGTATTAACCTCCAGCACTGTACACAGGGGTTTACGCTCAAATAGATTTTTTTTTTTTTTCATGAGCTTCCCCTTTAAAAGAAAAAACAGCTTTGGGGAGTTAACTAGAAAGAATGATCACTGGTTGGACTGGTTTGGAAAGCAGATGTTTTGTAACAAACCAGTTATTTAAATGTTTTTATGCAAGGCGGGTGTGATGTTAACAGAAGGAGCACAAGAGACCGCTGGGGAACATCTATAGTTCTGTAAGTAAATAGCATCTGATAAAAGCCAATATGCTGTATCCACTGGAATACCATCATGGGTTCAATACCTTAAGAATTTGATGGTGAAGATCAGTCCCTGGAGTGTTTGTAGTCCTGATTTTGGTTTAGGGGGTAAAGCATCCTGATCAGCCACATATACCGACAACCTAAAGCTGTCCATGTCTCTAGCTACACCTCCCAAAACAGGTGCCGTGGACATGTAAAATGTTGGTGGATATGCAAACTCGAACGGGGAGATTGAATCTACAGTCACTAGGGGGCCACACATTTGTAAAATGCACTTGGTACGCCATAAATCCCATGGCATTCACACACTCCACTGACACTGCACACTTACACAACTCACTGCATTCATAGGAATATACTCACAAACTCAGCATTCAGAAATATGCACTCACGCTATAAGGCAGCCAGTCTGATGACATACTCAGGTGTCCATAGTAGAGCCCTGCGCGGGACTGCTTTTTTAATCCCGCTCCCGCCCGCTCCCGCTGATTTTTTGTCCAATCCCGCCCGCTCCCGCTGATTTTTTGTCCAATCCCGCCCGCTCCCGCTGATTTTTTGTCCAATCCCGCCCGCTCCCGCTGATTTTTTGTCCAATCCCGCCCGCTCCCGCAACATATGTGTCCAATTTAGAATTGATTTTTTGTCCAATCCCGCCCGCTCCCGCAACATATGTGTCCAATTTAGAATTGTGTAGAATTTACACAAAT
This sequence comes from Spea bombifrons, assembly GCF_027358695.1. Taxonomy (NCBI): domain Eukaryota; kingdom Metazoa; phylum Chordata; class Amphibia; order Anura; family Pelobatidae; genus Spea; species Spea bombifrons. The sequence continues at coordinate 115,315,018 of NC_071089.1, read as the reverse complement.
GTGAGGGCTATGCTAAACTTTCAGAATACCACACATAAAACATTGCATTCCTTTAAACGGACCATAGAATAAACGCGTTCGTGTCCAGCTAAAGTAAAGCACCACACACATATTTTTTATTAGCTTAATAAAACTTTTGCTAGGCTACAAAACATCACAACATGTTAGTTTGCAGCAGAGCATGCAAAAACATTCAAAATATGCGTAATAACTTCCACCTATAATCGGTGGTGTGTACAAAATCTTAAATAACGTGGTAATCAGAAATGTATCTGATAAATACCAATAATAGGGAAAAATAAATATTGACTAAGGAGGCACAAATAAATAAATAAATGGAACAAACATAACAAAGGAATGAAACTAATGAATCCTTTGGCCTACTTAAGATTGCTGTGGAGGAAGAGAATGTTACTGACTGCCTGCGGTCCCAGGCTTGTGCGTCTCTCTTCCAAAATGCGCCCACACACACTAAATGCCCTTTCTGAAGGGGCACTAGATGCAGGAATACTCAAAATAAAACGTGCTAGTTTTGAGAGCGCAGGATATCGCTCCTTGTTTAAATTCCACCATTCCAGGACACTGTCTGGGTCTGGCTTGTCCGAGAGTCGGGTGCTCAGATATTCAGCTATTTCAGCATCAACAGGCTTTGGTGCTGAACTGCAGGATGCACTGTCTTCCCAGTCTGTGAATCGATCAGAGCTTTTCTTTTTGGCTGGTGGTGGCTCACTCTGTGCTGTGGCCGGTAGGTCAAATCCCATCTTCTGGATAATTTCCGTTGCACCTTTGTTGGATTGGATTGTTTTCATTAAAACTCTTAAAAACTAATTTTATTATTATTATTGTTTTATTATTGTTTTATCTTATAAATTTATTTTCAAAATTTGTAAATAAAGTTAGTTAGGTCCATTTTTTATCATAGACTATACTATAGACTTTTTCACAAATATAAATAGTTAACTTTAGAACAAGGCTACAAATAACCTAATATTCAAAACTATATAGCCTATTTAAAGCATTCATAATATTACATCATACCTTTGACCACGTCGTCTCTTGCATCTGGACACAGCATTCGTAGCAATCTCATTTTAGGAGTCAGGAGCGTTGCAATCCTGTACATCATGTGGAGGGGATTTGCTAGGGTGTCACAAGTGCCCATCAGTTCTTCCAGACGTGAGGCACACACACCGGCGACTTCAGAGAGCAAGGGATCGAGGGATGCTGCTTGGCAGTGTTCAATCAGTCTGACGGACCACGGCAGCACAAGTGATGCGCTGGGAGTGGAGTTGTCAGACTCGAGGTCATTAGTAGCATCCTTGAATAACTTTAGGAATGAAACAACTGTTTTCAAAGTGTTCACATTGATCTGCGCAATTCTTTCGTACTGGTTATTGGTTACCAGTAATGTGGAGATCTCCTCATACTGTTGCAGTATGGAATCCAGCATATCATAATTCGAATTCCATCTGGTCTCAATGGATTGCTTGAGGGATTTCTTCAAGGTGTTCTGCAGACCTGAATGTTTGAAATATTTGACCATTTTTTTTGCATTGGTCAACAATTCAGACAGTTCAGATGTCTTGGCCAACACGTCTGGGGCAAATGCACTGGACAGGATGACGTTCAGGATGTGTGCATTGCAGTTCAGCCTGGTGTATCCACGCAAGGCAGCAACAATGTTGGCTCCACGGTCAGTGACAAACACAACACGGCCAACAAGCGATGTGTCTATTCCAAAAGCATGGAGTTTCTGGAACAGTAGGTTCCTGATCTTCTCTCCTGTTTTGGACACACCACCTTCAAAGGGAGCTGCAAACAGAACTCTTGAAACAAGACTAAAGTCATTGTTGGTGTAATGAACGGTGCAGGATATGAATGATGTTTTACGGTAATCCTCAGTCCATATATCTGTTGTAATGGCACAACCATACGTTTCAATGATGGGCTTCATCTCCATTGCCACAGATGCCTGCAGTGCCTGTACTCTACCCTCGACATGTCTGGATACAGTGGTTGGGTGAGGCAGAGCATCTTTTACATCAAATTTGCCATATTTAGCAGCTACATTCACAAAGTGTTGAACTATATCAACAAAGCCTTTCCCGGCAACAACGTCAAATGGCCGAATGTCTCTACAGCAAAGTGCGACACATTTCTCCGTAGTATCTGGCTTAACATGTGCAGGAAGAAGTGCTTTGTTATTGAAGGACAGCTTACTTTGACCTTGGAGAAGGGTGCAGCTGTGTCGCCTCAACCCAGAGGTACCAGATTTGTGCCCGTTGTATGTTAATACTTTTGCACATTTGTTGCAACATACAAAGTCCAATTCTTTTCCATTTTTGTCAATAACAATGGAGAAATTTGTCCAAATGTCAGACTTGCCTTGCTTTGGTTTTGAATTGTATAAACCTGTTTTAATCTTCTTTTCAACTTCATTTGTTGACTCCATCTCCATTGACGACTCTAGGAACAATATGTAGGTGAGCACATAAGAACAGGGTGAATTGAACAGTTTGAATTGAATACAAATGCTTTGTCATTCACGGTAGGGACACAATATGTATATAGGTTGAACTTGATGGACTTTGGTCTTTTTTCAACCTTATGAACTATGTTACTATGTTACTATGTTACCCCCCCCTTTTGTGTTTTTGCCCCTTATGTATCACCCCCAGCCTTCCCCTCGCCTTAGTATTGATTTATGTAATGACCCCAGCTGCCCCCCTTGTGAATGGATGCTGCCAACACAGATAAAATGCTGCCCTGCAGTATGGGTGATGTATATCTGACTAGTTTGTATACATCCACCATACTGCAGGGCTGCATTTTTATCTAGGCTGGTCAGTAATATGTAAAAGTTCTATGTGCCCCCACACCCTTGTGTATTGCCCCCAGCTAGCCCCATTTTCTATAATTATCCCACCACCTAGCGCCCCTTTAATATTGATTTATGTGATGCCCCCAGCTAGAACCTCCTTGTGAGGAATCATGTCAGCCCTGGCACCCTGATTGTATCCACAGGATCTGCCCAACACCCAAATTGGAAGCATAGGACTTGCCACTAGGGCTGCAACTAACGATTATTTTCATAATCGATTAGTTGGCTGCTTATTTTTTTGATTGATCGGATGAAAAAAACCACAATATGCACATTTTTGTTTATTTAAAATCATTTAATGAACAGACTGGGTGTTAAAGACAAACATCAGAATAAAAAACTTAACATTTAAATTAACATGTGTCGCACTCTGCACACACACATTACTTTTATCTCAGAGTGGCATTTCTCAAACTAGGTTTTAATGCCTAAAAAAAGTTTTCATATTTAATAAAAAGTATAATTGAGAAAAATGTATTTGTTTTTATTTTTCTTATTTGCCAACCTGCACCCCAGTTATGCATATCTGACCCCAGGCTTGCCACTCTGCCCCCCAGATATGCCTTATACCCCCAGATATGCCACTCCACCCCCCAGATATGCCTTATATTTCCCTATATGCCACTCTGCCCCCCAGATTTGCCTTATACCCCCCAGATATGCCACTGTGCCCTTGATATGCCACATACCCCCTGATATGCCACTCCAACCCCTGATATGCCACTGTGCCCCCCACCTATGCCACTGTGCCCCCTGGAGTGCCCTATAGCCCCCTCTGTGCTTTATAGACCCTTATATGCCACTGTGCCCATGATATGCCACATACCCCCTGATATGCCATTGTGCCACCCACCTATGCCATTGTGCCCACTGGAGTGCCCTATAGCCCCCTGTGTGCCTTATAGACCCTTCTGTGCCACTGTGCCCATGATATGCCACATACCCCCTGATATGCCATTGTGCCCCCCACCTATGCCATTGTGCCCACTGGAGTGCCCTATAGCCCCCTGTGTGCCTTATAGACCCTTCTATGCCACTGTGCCCATGATATGCCACATACCCCCTGATATGCCATTGTGCCCCCCACCTATGCCATTGTGCCCACTGGAGTGCCCTATAGCCCCCTGTGTGCCTTATAGACCCTTCTATGCCACTGTGCCCATGATATGCCACTCCAACCCCTGGTATGCCACTGTGCCCCCCACCTATGCCACTGTGCCCACTGGAGTGCCCTTTAGCCCCCTGTGTGCCTTATAGACCCTTATATGCCACTGTGCCCATGATATGCCACATACCCCCTGATATGCCACTCCAACCCCTGATATGTCACTGTGCCCCCCACCTATGCCACTGTGCCCACTGGAGTGCCCTTTAGCCCCCTGTGTGCCTTATAGACCCTTCTATGCCACTGTGCCCATGATATGCCACACACCCCCTGATATGCCACTCCAACCCCTGATATGCCACTGTGCCCCCAGTTATGCATTATAGACACTTAAATGGCAATGTGCCCATGATATGCCACTCCAGCCATTGATATGACACTGTGCCTCCAGTTATGCCTTATCTCGTCAGATAACTGTGCCCCCCAATATGCCACTATGCCCCCTGGTATGCCACTCTCCCCCATCATAGAAGCCCCAGCAGAAGTCATTCACAAACATCCATTCCCTCAATCATACATACTGGTTAATACAAAGTTGCCTCACTGCCTTACCAGAATAGCAAATTTCCCGCGAACTCAAGGCTGCCTTCAGGTTTCTCTCACACAGCGTCTCTTTTCTTGTCCCGCAGGAACGGAGCAGAGTCATTTGATGAGATGTTAAATCACGTGACTCCGCTGTGTTCCTGGGCAGAACAAGACAAGTGACGCTGTGAGGGAGCAGCGTGAAGGCAGCTGAGCCTTGCGGGACTGCGCGGGATCACCGGGACCCGCAGGTATGCTGTCTGACCGCCCGCTCCCGCCCGCATTATCTAATAAACCGCCCGCGCCCGCAAGTTCTTTGGCGGGTCCCGCGGGACCCGCGGGACCCGCCTCCCAATGCAGTCCTCTAGTCCATAGCAGTAAATGCATGTTGGAGGATGTAGAAGGGGCACGGCTGGACCTGGAAGGGGCACGGTTGGACACCCAAGAGCCCACAGTCCTCACAGACACTCACACAACTCATAGACACTCACACAGATAAACCTTCTCAATGTTACCTATGTAGGAAGCTGGATAGTCCGAACGACTACCTCCGCTGACTTGTGCTCCCTTAGCCTGGGACAGCACACTTACCCCGGTTTCCCAGTCACTCGCCAAGACTCAGTGTAGGGTATAAACCAAAAAGAAGACTGATTTATTTTAGATATCCAGCAAAACACACATTAACATAATCAAGATATTGGGATACAAACCGCCCCCTTAATCTGCCTCCCAGAGACAACAGGGGCAGTAACGGGATTAACATTACAATAGGGTCCCAAACTCCACTATCTATTACTGCCCAAATCAGTTCCAGGGATGGCCGGGGGTAAATATCTCTAGTGGATCGAGGAACTGGGGGGGGAGGAGAGACTGATTTATGGGGTGGGGGAACTGACTTATAGAACATCTTAGTGCACCATGGGGGGGCTGACTTATACAACGTAGTAGTGCACCATGGGGTGGGGAAGAAGAGTCTGACATTAAACTGAAACAATGGCTGCCACTCCCTGGTCTTTTCAAAGTCAGGGCCCATAGTCGGTAGGGAGGAGGCCGGCTCTCAGGCCTCTCCAGTTGCCCCAGTGATGGAGGGTTCCATCACAATACTGTTAAAATTCCTTGACGTATTTGCCGGGTCAAAGCTATGTCCAAATGTTTAAATATCACTAGTAATTTTGCATTAAGCTTCACGACATGCACCTATTTATTTATTATTATTTTTGTCCTCTTTGTATAGGTTTTTCTAAAATAAAATGATTCCTGTTGATCCAGCCTCAGTACTTTTTTACTTTATTCTCTGTGTGTGTTTCCTATATTTTTACCGTTCTCGGGGCAAAAATATTTATTGGAATTTTCCTCCGGGGCCAAATCTATTATCAATCATTGGGACTTTGCATGTTTGGAATCTGAAGAGACCCTTTGATACACTTTTAAAGGTAATGTTTAATTGATTAAGAAATTCCGCATTGGAAAAATCAACCAAAAATATGATGTATTACAATCAAGATGTCTAATTTATCTAATTTTGTTGCAATAAACCCCCCTTTATCATCTATAAGCCTTAGTATTATTCTTAAGGATTATGAAATAGCCTTAATAAACCAGAATACACCACCGGTAAGTACAGTGCTGTGAGTTCGGTTGAGGTCTGATCACAGCTCCCACATGGTCACCTTGAGACGCAGTAAAGTTGTGCGCCGATATATGACATCACATCTTGGCATTCGTCTTTACGCCATTGTGACTCCATTTACTCCATTAAGCCCCCTGGTGTCTCACTACACAATGAGGCGGTTAGATGAGAGATCTTTGCTGTCCATAGCCTCCATAGACTTACATATACCTCATTAAAAGACCTCCATAGACCTCATTAAAAGACCTCCATAGCCTCCATAGACCTCATTAAAAGACCTCCATAGCCTCCATAGACCTCATTAAAAGACCTCCATAGCCTCCATAGACCTCATTAAAAGACCTCCATAGACCTCCATAGCCTCCATAGACCTCCTTAGACCTCATTAAAAGACCTCCATAGCCTCCATAGACCTCCACAGACCTCATTAAAAGGCTCTGTGTGCCTTTAAGACACAGCGTGGGATATGATGGCATATCCCGGTGCTCCGTTTGTATGGGATGCCAGCCATGCAGGGTACCTAGGGCAGCACCCAAGGTAAATATGTCACTGGCCCCAACTACAGCCACCCCTCCAACGGAGATGCCTTGGTCTAAGGAACTGAATTGTTGATAGGGTATTATGTTTTTCTTATTTTCCATTTTCAGTTATCCGAGCAGTATGGTTCAATATTCAGCATTCAGTTGGGTGCTGAGAAGATAGTGGTGCTGTGTGGCTACGACACCGTGAAAGATGCTCTTGTTAACCACGCCGAGGCGTTTTCTGGACGGGCCAACATACCAATCTTCCACGATGTATCTCAAGGATACGGTAAGTAAAATAAACGATACAAACCTTAAAACTTATAGTGCAGACAGTGATCCAAGCGCAAATACCAAAAACATATTACATGAAATGGAGGGCAGGTGACAGCATCTACATTATTCCCTGGCAATGTCCGGGACAGACAATTACAGAAATTCTCAATGTAAAATTAGTATAGATAAATCATGTCATGTTTGACAGTGGTGGTTATACCATATAAGATGCTCAGGTAGTTGCTCAGAGCCTCCATTTTTTCGTTTAGGGCCCTTCCCAGGAATAAATTTTGTCTTATTCCTTAACGTTTGGCTGTAAATTCTACCATCCTCTTAGTCTGCCTTTTTACGCACAGACACTAGACACACCATTGGTGTTTTATTTATTTATTTAATAAGGTTTTATGGGTAAAAAATAAAATTAAAATGTGTGGATTATTCTTCATACTTGCGTTCACTAATTTTTTGCTAAATTTTGATCTATTTTTTGGGCAAAAAGTTGTATTGTTCGCCTTACATGTGTTGATAGATTTTAGCCATTTTTTTTTTAAGGTGTGGCTTTTTCCCATGATGAAAACTGGAAAATTATGCGAAGGTTCGCCCTTTCTACACTACGAGATTTTGGAATGGGAAAGAAAACCATCGAAAATAATATCAACGAAGAATGTGAATCCTTGGTGGAAAAAATCAATTCTTACAAAGGTTAGAGTTTGTTGGAAATAATGCAGTTGTTTTTTTTTTTCGAAACGAATTCTAATATCTGATACAAAATACAAAAATATAGTTTTGCACATTTTACATTTGTTCTTGCACTTTTATTAATCATCCCCATTAAATGATTGGCTGTTTTATTGCTGATTCTTTCCAGGAGAGCCTTTTGATAACACCATGTTAGTGAATGCCGCTGTGGCCAATATAATTGTGTCCATAATTCTTGGCCATCGATTTGAATATGACAACCCAACAATTTTAAGACTCATGCATTTAGTAAATGAGAATGTGAGACTTGCGGGCAGACCTTCGGTGCTGGTAAGTTGCCTCCATGCCTTCTTTTCACATTGATCTTGATCCATGGTACGCTAAACTAACTAATGCTTGAAGCACCCAGTCGCTGGCTGGAAAGCACTCTTACTAAAATGGAATGGAGCGCCTTCTGCGCATGCACTTGAGGGGGTCTTATTAGACTGCGATGTATTTATGTCTTCTATGAGGGACCGTGTCAATGCCTTACTAAAATCGAGATAGGCAATATCAACAGCTCCTCCCTGGTCTATTATCTTGCCCAGTCAAAAAAATAGATTAACTTAATTTGACAGGACCTCTCTGTAGTAAACCTGTGCTGTCCCTTCCTAACACAGGATGCCACTAAGGCTCTTGTCCATGCCCGCTTTGTTTCCCGCCTTGATTATTGTCTAAGCTAGTCTTCATCACACCCCTCTCACCCCTCTACAATCCACCATGAATGCTGCTGCCAGACTTATCTTCCTCTCACATCGCTTTATTAACCCATCTCCCCTCTGTCAGTCTCTTCACCGGCTGCCTGTGCACTTCAGGATTAATTTCAAAATCCTCACTCTTACTTTCAAAGCCATTCACAGCGGTTCCCCTCCCTACATCTCCTCACTCATCTCTAAATTCACTCCTAACCGGCCTCTCCTCACTCATCTCTAAATACCCTCCTCACCGGTCTCTCCTCACTCATCTTTAAATACCCTCCTCACCGGTCTCTCCTCACTCATCTCTAAATACCCTCTTAACCGGTCTCTCCGCTCATCCAATGATCTCCTTCTATCCTCTCCTCTGATTTCTAGCTCTCATGCCCGCTTACAAGATTTCTCCATGGTGGCCCTTAACCCCCAAAACCCTTTCCCCTGGCCACTCTGTCTCTCCCCCTGCCTTTGGTCCTTCAAAAAATCCCTCAAGACCCACCTCGTTAGGATGCTTAAAACATCACACATTAACGCCCCCCATATTCCTACTTATAGAAGTGTGACTGGTCCATCCATAACAATGGCGCTTTTACCTATTGTGTAATACATCCTAATTCCCTCTAGATTGTAAGCTCTTTTGAGCAGGGCCCTCCTCACCTGTGGTTCCTGTAAGTCAAACTGTTATGTTATATACTACTTGTTATGTCCTGTCTACTACAGCGCTACGGAATTTGATGGCGCTATATAAACCAATAAATAATAATAATAGTGATCATGCAAACCATTTACTTGCAGATATTTAGCAGGGTTTCCATTTATTTGCCAACTACTGATGTAAGACTTACTAGTCTGCAGCTGGCTGAATCTATGTTGCTATGTTTTTTGCAAAGTGGGACTGCAGCTGCCAACCTCCAGTCTTCTGAAACTACTCCTGCCATTAGCGACTGATTAAATAAGTATGAAAGTATCAACAATCGCCTCCTAAACTTCAAAGGTTTCTCTGAAATGCCTCGATCACGAGGCATTCAGCGATACCGAACTCCCAGCCCAGGACGCGCTGAACACATATTGGGGTGTTTTATGACAAAAAATCAGTACCACAAAGTTTAACAAAGACTGGTGGTAGAATTAGTGCATGGAAAGGGTTAAAATACTAGCATTTCGAATACCCTGGGGTGTCTAGTTTTCAAAAATATATGATTTGATGGGGTAAATTGCATTGGCCGGCTTCAAAGATACCCGAAATGGCACATGGGGGGAAGACTTACCAGATTTGGAAAAAATGGTTTTGAAATAGCAAAACGCTACCTGTACTTATTGCCCCATAATGTGCAGAAAAAAGCAAAAAAAACATAAAAACATTGGGTATTTCTAAACTCAGGACAAATAGTAGAATCTATTTAGCAGGTTTTTTCATTACCTTTATAGATGAGTAAAAGATTTTTCAAGGTAAAGTTTGAAAAGGTCATTTTTTTTCTAAATTTTTCACCATATTTTATACTTTTTTTAATAGTAAATAATATGATACAATCAAAACAATGTCATCTAAAGAAAGCCCTTCTTGTGCTGAAAAAAATACAAAAATTTATAACTTGTTTGGGTTCAGTAAACGAGAAAGAAGAAAATTACAGCTAAACACGAGCAGCGCAGAAATGTTAAAAACAGCCATTGTCACAAAGGGTACAAAAAATAAAATCAGCCTTTGTCACGTAGGGGTTAAAAGAGGTCAATACAAATGATGGCCAGGGTGCCCCTTTATGCCAGATCTAGATATAATTGCATTTTCTTGCCATAGCTGTACAACTCCTTTCCCTCTGTCCTGCAATGGATGCCTGGAACCCAAAAGATTTACAAAAACGCCAATGAGTTAAAGATCTTTATGAAGGAGACTTTCATGAACCACAAGAAACAACTGGATATTAACGACAAGAAAAATCTTATTGACGCGTTCCTTGTCAAACAACAAGAGGTAATGGTGTATCGTTACCTGTTTATTTTTATATATTCGGCTTTACCAACAAAAATGAGCAAAAAGAGGTGATTCTGTCAGATAACTAAACCATAACATTGGTCGAAAGCACTTCATCAAGTCCCCAAAATGTATCCAAAAGCATTGTATTAAATAATATATATATATTATACACTATATGACCAAAATGTATGTGGACACCCCTCATAATTATTGAGTTTAGGTGTTTCATTCGCACTCATTACATAGCCACATAGGCAGACATCTCCATAGACATCTTAATATTTATTTATTTACTTATTTATTTTATTACAGGAAAAGCCTAATCCGGAATTCTATTTCCACAATGAAAATCTAACGATGCTTGTGATTGATTTATTCGTTGCCGGGATGGAGACGACCTCGACCACCCTCCGGTGGGGCCTTCTTTTAATGATGAAATACCCGGACATTCAAAGTAAGATAACTATATATATATATATATATTTCGTAGACCTTCCAGAGAGTGATGATTTAATTAGATATTTGACAATGTATACATCTAAAGAAAGGCCCGGGATAGTAGACCGGAATATAAAGTAAGTCCGAAGCAATCGGGTGAGACACATCTAGCTGTACCTTCATAACAAGGCGTTGTAATCGTTGTCAGATTGAAAGAATTGGGTGAAACCGGAGAGATCACCAGTATGAATCCAGTAGACATTAAAAAAACACAACAAATAATCTAAAATAACAGTCCGTCAGTTAGACCACTATCCTGAATTCTGCTGTGATGGTGAGGTTTAATATTTTAGAAACTTCTATATGGCCTATCCATTGTATGGCCTATCCATTGTATCGCCTGCATTAGAAATGTTTGCAGCATGTGCAATTTAATTGATATAGAAGTAAAAAGTAACAACGGAGAAAAACATATGCTTAAATGTACATTCTGACATAGTCTGGCTTAGACCAACTAGACCTAGGGCCGCCTGTCTATTCCCCCTTCTTGTATGGCAAGCAAGTCTCCTGCTATGCCGCTGCTCAATAAGTCTCCTACCCAGTTAACATCTATTTACCAAAACCAGCAATGTCTGCCTTTAACAATGTACTTTATATGAAGCATTTTGACTTACTAAGTTCATTATGTCTTATAAAAGCCCAACTTTGATGAGTTTCTTCAAAAAGGAGGGCTAAATTGACACAGCATAATGCATAGGGGATAATCTCATTTATTTAATACATGCAACGTGATGATTGCCCCTTGGTGAGTTGAAAATGACATTTTCCCATAGTCACCATTAAAATATTTCCTTTTGTGGTAATATTGTTTTGTTGGTTAGAGTATAGAGTTTTCCTTATATATGATAATATTTTAATATATATAACGCTTAAATGGGGTACTTTATAACCGGCATTCTTTGTAGAAAAGGTCCAAGATGAAATAGACAGAGTGATCGGATCTGCCCAGCCTCAAGTAGAACACAGAAAGCTAATGCCGTACACAGACGCCGTTATTCACGAAGTCCAAAGATTCGGTAACATTGTCCCAATCAGCATCCCGCATGCAACTACTCAAGATGTTTCATTCCGGGGATATTTTATCCCAAAGGCAAGTATCTGAGTTTAAAGCCGGATGAAGACATAAAAATGCTTTAAATGTTGATGCTAAATTCAGGGTAAACATTAATAGAACCCCACCTTACGTCTATGGGAAGAATCATCATGACTTCCTGGGGGATAAAGGGACATTCTTCAAAAAAGGGTATGGAAATATCAACACGTGGGATTTGTTAAATGTACACTTCAGATATCATACGCGCTTTAATCCATATGATGGCTGAGTGTAAAAAATAAATATATATATTATATATTTATATATATATATATACACACATATATATATTAACCATTGGAATGCATAGAGGGACCCAACCATGCATTTTTCCCCACTAGTTGCTCCAAAAACATCTCTTCGGTAGCAATGCATTTGTGCGGGATACTCACCGCCAGCCTACTCCGGCACATACATAGCAAGCGATTGCCTCCCTGGAGTTGAGCATCATGAATGCTGATGAAAGGACTTAGTAAGTATGTGCGCTCATGTGCGGTGAGGGGGTTTAGGGCAGTATTTTGCCCCTTTAGGAAACTCATAACAGGCTGTAGACGTTCTTAGTTATTAATGAATGTATTCTCTTGTACCATGACCAACAGAGGGAATTGAGTGAATCGTGTGGAATGACTTCTTTTATAGGACACTCAAGTCATCACAGTACTGACGTCTGTACTAAAGGATAAAGCTCACTTTGAGAAACCCGACCAGTTTTTCCCACAACATTTTTTGGACTCTGAAGGAAATTTTGTTAAGAATGAAGCATTTATGCCTTTCTCTGCAGGTAAACAATTTCCAAACATTTGCATCATGTAATATACCCTCAAGTCCTTCTAGATTTCTGGAAGTCCAGTTTGCTACGTGATGCGTTTCCTATTATGTCCTGTTTACTCATTATGCTACACTGCATAATATGATGATACTATGCAAATCAACAAATAATAATCATAGCTAATATACAAAGAAGCCTGTTAGATCATGTCATCCATTTCTTTATTTATAGGTCGGAGGAGCTGCGCTGGGGAAAATTTAGCCAAAATGGAACTATTCCTGTTCTTCACCAGGCTGCTGCAAAAATTCACATTCCAGCCCCTTCCTGGAGAAGACCTCGACCTCACGCCACTTTCTGGGTTTACCAACCAACCGAAACCTCATCATATGCGTGCTCTACATCGCAGTTAGCACTAAACACCTGGACGGCATCCAATATTTTACTCAAAATACAAAAAAGTGAAGCACAATATTCTAATTAAATATAAATATTACACCTTCTGGTGAAGTGGTGCTGCAAAAACACAGGAACAAACTCCCCAAAATGTTCCAAATTAAATACAATCAAAACCACACAAGTGTCTGCGCACCCAAATAATAAGTGAGTAAATTATATGTGCAACACAAAAATAATATATGCAAAAATACCCTTCCAGCGAGAGTTCCCACACACAGTATCCAAAAGGTTTGTATATAAAAGGAAGAGAAAAAAGAAAGAAAAAAAAAAATTTAAATTTCTTTTTATGTGGTATAAGCATTTTAGAATATGTGGCAATAAAATACCTGTTCTCCTGTTTTCTTCAATGACTGAATATAGTGCTACTTTTGAAGCAAAGAGAAGGACATTAAATACAGAAACATCTATAAATTGTGCAACGTAGAGTAAATAAAAGTGATTTAGTGTTCCAAGGAATTCATAGACCATTGACTTCAATTCCCCAAGGGCAGCCCAATATTTTTCTTCAATAAGTGCTTTTTGAATGTCCTCAAGTAAAAAAATTACCTGGAGGCCCATGGGGCCAAGCAAAAAGTTGAAAACTAATTGTTAGCTATTGTTTGTGACGACAAAGCAACTTACAGAACTAATAGATGGCATTGACAGAGTGATAGAACCCATTGGAAGTACGAGATGCAAATGAGGCATTATCCTACTATTTATGAGATTTTTACACCCCTTTCAAATATAAGTTATGGTAACCACATGTCAGGTGTCCACGCCTGCAATAGTCCACACAAGATATGAAAAGGGAATGGAATAGCATTTTGGTTGTTCCTTGTTTGGGGACACGTTAAGGAGATGTTTCTCAGGGGAAGGCTGCAGCATTTGATTAGTGACTTGACATGTGGGATGAAGGAGAAGAGCAGAGTGAATTGTAACACCAAGACAGCAAGCGTGGTCTGTTGGGTGGATTGTGGCATTCTTATTAGTGATTGAGAGTTCACATAACAGGACTAATCAGAAGCTCAGTCTTGAAGATGTTGAGCTTCAGATAATGGGACACCATGACCATGATGATGCAAGTCCATAAAGACAGCTGGTGAGATGAGTTAGAAGAAAAGGTGAGATTTCAGGAAAGGAAACATAAATTATCATGTCATCAGTGTTACTGAGAACCTATTAAGAACATATTATGTATGAGAAGGAGGCCGTATAGATGGAGAAGAGTAGAAGTAACAGATATGAGCCCTGAAAAACACCAAGTTCCAGGGAAGGAGACCGTAAAGGTGCAGGAAGAGAGGTATAACTTGAGGCAGGAGGGAAACCTGCAGGAGGTCAAGAGTGACGAAGGCTGTACTGAAGTCTAAGAGAATATGAAGAGAGAAGTGACCTTTTCTTTTAGAGATGAGGAGATCATTTGTTATTTTGGTGAGACTGTTTGTAGAGGGAAACTAGAATACTCGAGGAGGTGTCGGTGTGGCAGAGCCTGTCCTGGTGTATGTGTGTGTGTGTTTGGGCGTCTGTGTGGCAGAGCCTGTCCTGGTGTGTGTATTTGGGGGTCGGTGTGGCAGAACCTGTCCTGGTGTGTATTTGGTTGTCTGTTTTCTGGCACTTTATTTACTGTAGGAATAAATAGAACTATGTAATTTTTATTTATCCAGAGATAAAATGCCCTCCTGAATTTGTAGTTACTTCAGATGACAAAACTTTCTTGGCCCAGAAACAAGTGAGAGGAAAAGTAAAGGCATTGTGTTATTTACTCTATTTCAATCTGCATATTTTATTAAAAAGGATTAATGGCAGTAAATTGTGGCTTCAGGCATCCTGTGTATGATGACTTTTTTAGTGTACTGATTACTCTCAGTCCCATCCCATAAGATTCTATCCTATTTTATCTGCCGAACACTGATGTTCTCTTTATGCTGTACACATCGATGCAGAAGAGTTAAAATTCTGTATATCTTATTTATTTCTATAAAATGGCCACCAAAATCCTCAGCACCAGGCCCGTGATGCTCTTAATCCGGCCCTGATCAACTCAGTGTGCGTCAACCAGCTTAAATCCAGTGTGTACCCACAGTGTGGCTAAAAAGCCATATTTTCTCTCAGTTCTGATTAAGTGGCCCACTGCAGAAAAAACTTGGACACCCCTGCATATGGTGTTAGAATGAGTGAGTAAGTGTATGGTGTTAGAGAAAGTGGGTATAAATGTATGGTGTGATGGTGCATGCATGCATGGTTTGAATGCATGTGTTAGTATCTGTTTCATCACTACGTTACCAAGGAGTACACATACCACAGAATTTCTTCACCCTGATACATTTAGCATAGGGTTGAGCCACAAAACAAGGTGACAGGGATGATTCCAATAGTGTGGAGGCTCAGGTATAGGCAGATAAACAAAAGGTTATAGGTACAGGGGAGTAATAGATAGCAAAGCACTAGTAGGAGGTGCCAGACACCTGTATAAGTGATGCCACAGGTAGATGCCCAGTGCAGATATCACAGGATGCCAGGTCAGAAATGCAGGGTTAGCCAATGTCGGGTTTGGTACTCTAAATGGGCAGTTAAGACAAAGCCAAGGTCAGTACACAGAGCAGGTAAACAAGGCACCCAATGCGGTCAGGTAGCACAATGCTATGTGAACCTGTCATAATAACATAGCATGTTAGCATGTGTGTGTGTGTGTGTTAATCTGTGTGTGTCAAATACCAGGTTGGGGAAGTGAAGGAAAAAATATGGGTCTTCCAGAACCCTTTCAAGTGGTAGCAGAAAAATACCCCCTTCTTCCCATACATAGTGGGTAATGGGTAATGAAATAACCTAGTAGGGGTATATGGTTTAGTAAGATTGGGGTTAAAATGTAAAAAACAAAAGTGATCTATGTGTGGAAGAATACTAGTATTCTACATATGAGTCATATGCTGTTGACTTTGGGTCCTTACAGCTACCACCGGATAGAAATGGTTAAGAATAAATTAGTAACTGTCTTTGTGTGAGTTTCGCGTAGTAAAACAGGAACACATGATCTCAGACAGAACTCATGATTTAACCTGATTATGCTTCAGTAAAGGATATGCAAAATACGCCCGTATAATCATAATAACTGCTCAATGTTGGGAATGTTTGCTATGCCTCAGCCCCTTTCTAGGTGGGTATAAATATATGTGCCTCTATGCAATAAAATCAGAGATCTTATTATACATACACTCCTGACTGATTTCTCTCGAGCCGCTCGAGTTCTATTTAATTTGGAACCCCAAGGTATAGAAGTACTTGGAAGTTCTCCGACATATCTTATGCCGAGACTCATATTTTGCCAGTTTATAGAGGTAAGTCTAGGGGTCTTCTGAGGTCAGGATATATTTGGCCCCTTCGCATAAGTAGGCAAGGATATGATATCAAACCTGCCCACATAACATCACCCCACTACTTATTGCGTATCTATATAGATAAAATAAGGTCACAGAGGCCTAGCAACATCTCTGGTTTGCTAAAGCCAATTAGCCCCCAGGCCCCTTCCCTCTGTAATGTACCAATTCACTTTAAACAATATACACTAACACACACACTTACTCTAACGCCATACACTAAACCTCCCCAACTCACACACACTCAAACTCTGAGGGAATTGGTTAGAGGTGCTCCTTGGTGCTATGCAACCACCCCACCAGCTTCAGGACAACCCTGCAGACTTAACCCTTCTCTATTAAATATAACTTGTGACGTTAGCCAACGAGTCATTATTATTTGTTATTACAAATAATTTACATTTAGTTCCTGATACCTGACTCCCTTAACTTCGAAGGAGAGGAATTGGGGGGAGGGGGGTTTGGTGCCAGTTTAGAATCCTTGCTTAGGGACAGGCTGGTGTGTGGAGTGCATGATGAAGCATTACAGAGGAGACTTCTTGCAAGACAAAACTTGACTTTTATTACTGCACAAGAAGAAGCGCTTGCATACGAGGCTGCATATTTACACTCCAAAGAGATACAATCCTCCAGCAAAGATAACCCACCTGAATTAAATCTAGTGAGGAAAATGGATGTTAAATCAAAGGATTTTTCACCACACACTAATGTCACAGCTCCATTTAAAGGGACTTGTTATAGTTGCGGCGGAAAACACAGACGTAATACATGTAATTTCCGAAATGCAGTTTGCCACAAATGTAAACGTACAGGTCATATACAGAGAGTTTGCCAAAGTAAAGCCAGCGGGACACAAAACCAATATAATGCAAGAAAAAATGCAAGTACAATGCCAACCGCAGCGCACTCTGTTAATATGCCACATGCTGTTTGGGGTAGTGAAATGACTACAGGTGTTTACTCAAATGACTATGTAAATACAGTGGAAAATTCGCCATCAGGGCTTAAGATTTACACTGAGATTGTGCTCCAAGATGTTCCTTGCAAAATGGAAGTAGATTCCGGGTGCGCATATTCTTTGATTTCAGAAGAGACATTTGCCTTGTTATGGCCTCATAATGGCCCTTCAATAGTACCTTGTGATATTCATCTGGTAGATTACAACAGGCAAGTTGTGGATGTCAAGGGTGCTTGCTTTATACCAGTCAAATACGGTAAATTCAGAGGACACTTACGTTTAATAATTACTAAGGGACAAAGAGCAAGCTGGGTAGAGAGTTGTATGAACCCCTAGGAATCACATTAACTGGAGTTCATAATGTATCCACAAATACACTACAGAATGTGGTTGATGACTTTAGTGCAGTTTTCGAGGAAGGTCTTGGCATGTATAAAGGTCCTCCTGTTTCTGTTGTATTAGATCCTACAGTACCTCCAGTTCGTAGGAAGCCTCGCAAAGTTCCATTAGCTCTCAGACCCAAGATAGATGCTGAGATTACACGTCTTGTAGAACAAGTTATTCTTGAAACTGTGACACATCCTAAGTGGTGTACACCCATAGGTCCAGTGATGAAACCAAATGGTGATGTCAGAACCTGTGCGGATTACAAATGTACAATCAACAAAGCATTGCAAGAGCATCCTTATCAAATTCCAGCTGTTAATCAAATTCTTACTACTTTGGCAAAAAGGAAGGTATTTGCCAAATTAGATATGGCTCAAGCCTACCAGCAGTTACCTGCGGATGATGAGGCTGCTGATGCACAAACAGTCATAACACACAAAGGAGCTTTCCGAGCAAAACGTTTGCAGTTTGGAGTTTCCATTGCTCCTGGCATATTTCAGAAATTAATGGAGGACCTCTTATCCGGACTTCCGGGTGTAATTCCTTATTTTGATGACGTTCTTATTGGAGCAGATTGTCTACAGTCATTGGCTGCACAGCTACAACTTGTTTTGAAACGTTTCCTTGACGCTGGTCTATAACTTAAAAAAGAAAAGTGTGTTTTTGGTGTAAGCAGTGTGGATTTCCTTGGTTATAGAATCGACGCACATGGCATTCATCCAACTGATTCTAAGGTTGAAGCTATCCATAGAGCTCCAATTCCTGTTTCAAACCCTCCTTTACATGCAAATGATATTGCTCGTATGTCAGCCAAGGATCCATTGCTCTCTCGTGTGCTCAACTGGGTTTGGAGGGGGTGGCCAAGAGCAAAAGTTGAAGACAAGTTCAAGCCATTTGTTGTACGCCAACATGAACTATCTGCCTATAAAGGTTGTCTTTTATGGGGGAACAGAGTGGTAATTCCAAATGCAGGACAAGCTAAAGTTTACATGCCCTCCATGAGGGACATCCTGGAATAGTTTGCATGAAAGCTTTAGCCAGAAGTTATGTTTGGTGGCCTAAAATGGATGAAGTTATTGAGAAGTGGGTAAAGAACTGTGCACCATGTCAATCCACATGTCATGCTCCAGCTAAAGCCCCGGTACAACCATGGGAAGAGACTAGGTCACCTTGGTCCCGTTTACATATAGATTTTGCTGGCCCTTTTCATGTACAAATGGTTTTTTTTAGTTGTTGACTCCTTTTCGAAATGGTTAGAAGTTGTTCCAGTTACATCTGCTACATCGGTCACTGTCATAAAGATTCTAACGAGTCTGTTTGCTACACATGGGTTGCCGGATACAATTGTGTCTGATAATGGCACACAATTTACCTCATCAGAATTCAAAATCTTTATGGAAAGTAATCTTATTCGACATGTCACAATTGCACCATTTCATCCATCCTCAAATGGTCAAGCTGAGCGTATGGTTCAGACCACAAAAGACTCACTCAAGAGAATTATTGCAAAACATGTGACACCATGCTCAAGCACCGGTAGGAGTCCAGCAGAGCTCCTCATGAACCGCCGTCTAAAAACTTGTCTGGATCGTTTACATCCTGATTTGATGGCTGAGCTGCAAGAGAAGCAAGAATTGCAATTCAATGAGCGCTATAATGTTTCTACTGTGAGAGTATTTGTACCTGACAGTGCTGTTTATGTGAGGAACTATGCTTTTGGGCCTAGATGGATACCTGCACAAGTACTTGTGGCCACAGGACCTTTGTCATACAAAGTACAGACTGCTGATGGTAGAATATTACGAAGGCACATAGATCAGATCCTGGAACGAAGTAACGAGATTGTGCCTGCTGCGGGTCCCAGTCATACTGGGTCTCCTGTGATGCCAGATGTTGGTGAACCACTAGAAGATACAGGTGTCAGTTCTCCAGGAGTTGTTGTTGCAGAGCCAGTTCCTTGTAGTCCACAGGACAGAGCACAGGACGACGGCCAAGCTGATGGTCCAGGCGAATCTGCTCCAACCTTGGGCCGGCCAAGGAGTAATATCCACCCTCCCAATTATCTGAACAACTTTGAGGTCTAGGGGGGAGGAGTGTTATGTATTGGGGTACTATGTAGTCTGTTTTGCCAGTAGATGGCAGCATAATGGAAATGTGCACTTGTTCTGTTGTGTTAGGTCTCTTGTGTATATATCTTAATGTGTTGCATGTGGTTAATGAAGTAAAGAAAAGACGTTATGTTCCACTGCTTGTCTGTGTTTGTGAGCAACATCTACATAACATTCAAATACACAAAAATAACATTTGTCTATTTTTTCATTCTGTCTCCTCTGTAAAGGTGCTGCTAAAGAATGATTCCCATTGATCCTGCCACAGTATTTTATTTCTTCGTTACGTGTGTGTTTTTCCTGTATTTTTCCTTCGATTGGAGTAGAAGTGTTGATCGGAATTTACCTCCAGGACCAAAGCCTTTGCCACTTATTGGGAATTTGCACCTTGTGGACCTATGGCAACCTTACGATTCACTTAAACAGGTAATGTTAAACTAACAAAAATCATGATATATTAAAATCATGTTGACATACATGATAACACTCAATGTTCATTGATCTGGAGACTTCTGCTTTCCTCTTCGTCTAAAAGTATTATAGCAGGCCATGAAGTGAAGTTTGTTGGATCTATACCAAGGGGAATGAGATAGGAGGTTTAGGTAAAAAGACAAGCGTAATTTGGTGCTTTTGGGTACAAATGGTTAACTCATTAAATATCTAGGTATTGTTAAACAATACAGAACAACTGACATTATTCCTTAGTATATTGGGAGTATTAGACAAAAGAAAATATTCTCACAAATTTGGGGGTTTGTGGCTAAAAAACTCAACAGTCAAAATAAAGGTCTATTCTTTTCCAAGTTGAAGATATTGTGCTAAATGTAGCGCCCTGTTGACTTGGCATGACCCAGTCTATTCATGTTTAGGATGTTTAGGTTTTTTTTTTTTATTAGTTATGTAGCAAATAAGATATATATATATATTGGGGTTTTTTTTTGCAGTTCTCAAAGAAGTATGGATCCATATTCACTATTTATTCAGGAACAAAGAGGTCAGTGGTGCTGTGTGGTTACGAGACCGTGAAAGACGCTCTCGTTAATCACGCGGAGGCATTTTCTGGAAGAGCCCGTATGCAGATCTTACTCGATTACTCACAAGGGTATGGTAAGTAAAATAAATAGTACAAATCCTAAAACCGAGAGAAATAATAATTAGTCCTATGGGTGATGCAAACAGGTCCAAATGCCACAAAACATATTACATGAAGGGGAGGGTGGAAGACAGCAGAGTGCTTTGAAGTTGCATTAGTTTCACTAGTGTGAACTAAAGTCCAACTCACAAATTTAATAAAGTCAACACACAAAACACTCTTCGCTTGCAAGCAATTGCCTGCTGGAGCTTCCAGTTAATGCAACTTGAAGACAGCAAGCAACTTGAAGACAGCTCGGCAACTCTCGGGCCCCCCTGACTGACAGAAATCCAGGACTCCTCTGCTGGCGGCCGCCGCCGCCTGCCTCAGCCGCCGCCGCCGCTTGCCGCCTGGCTCAGCCGCCTGCCGCCGCCTGCCTCAGCCGCCGCCGCCTGCCGCCTGCCTCAGCCTCAGCCGCCGCTTGCCGCCTGGCTCAGCCTCCGCCGCCGCCTGCCGCCTGCCTCAGCCGCCTGCCGCCTGCCTCAGCCGCCGCCGCCTGCCTCAGCCTCAGCGCTTCAACTCCTGTGTTGGAAGCGTGAGGTGTTTGTCTCGGGTGCCGGCGCACAGCAGTGAAGCGCCGGCACCCGAGACAAACGCCTCACGCTTCCAACACAGGAGTTGAAGGTAAGTGACCGGGGTGGGGTTAGGGAGAGAGAGGGGAGATCCTGAGAAGGGGGGTTAGGGTGTGTGTGTCTGAGTGTGAGTGTGTCTTACTGTGTGTGTGTCTTACTGTGTGTGTGTGTGTGTGTGTGTGGTTTCCCAGATAGCAGTGATTCTGATGAAGTTTTTTTTGTTCAGTTTTTTTGTTCAAAAATGGGGGTGCGTGTTATACACCAGTGCGTGTTATACGCCGATAAATACGGTATGTCAGAGAAAACGCTCGCTATCTAGTAAGTTTTAGGTAAAGCCCCTAAATGTTTAAATCAGAACAGACCAACAACCCTTTGCTCCCCTGCTAGCCAGCTGTGAAAATAGAATTTCCCTTGTTTAAATTCCATGGTTTTTTTTATATACCTCCCAGGTGTTTCTTTTTCCGATTATGAGAACTGGAAAGTAATGAGAAGATTTATCCTCTCAACACTACGAGATTTTGGAATGGGAAAGACAATCATAGAAAATAAAATTAACGAAGAATGCGATTGCTTGGTGGAAAAACTACATTCTTACAAAGGTTAGAGCTGGCTTGTACTAATGCATTTGGGTTTGTTTATGTCAGGAAACTGGGTCCATACAGACGACTGTAAAGACCCAGAGCGCCCAAGGATGGAGTTCAGGAGGTATTGCGCAGCAGTGGAGTTTTACAGGGCCTGGTGCAGGGCGACCGCACTCACCCGGGTGTTGAGCACCTAGGGTTGTGCAGCCACATACCAGCGCCCTGATATAGCGGCGGATGTAGTCCAGAACAGAGCAGAACCAAACTTGGCTGGATGTGGAAATCCTAACTAAACTTGGATCTGACAAAACGAACAGAACCTGGAGATATCCTGCAGGCACCCTGGAGCAGGCATGAAACATAGCACTGGAATCATGTGCAGGATGCTGCAGGCTGGGAGTATGGAAGCTAAGCAGAGTATCAACAGAAACGTAGCAAGCAAGGGGGACAGAGCAAGGAACAGGGAGACCAAGCAAGGAACATAACCAGACAAGACATACATGGTACAGAGCACAACAAAGGACAGGGAACAAGGCAAGGAACACAGGGGAAGGAGTGAGGAGCCGGAATCCTCGGACACTTCTGCTTTAAGCAAGGATAGGACATATTAACTGGGACATGGGGAGAGGAGAGAGGAACCGAAATCCTCAGATGATTCAGGGAAGGAGGGCAAAGGTACATAAGAGACAGACAAACATGAATACAGAAACTAGCCTAGGACTATTAGATAACTATTGGAGATTCCGTCACATCTTATGGCCATAGAATGCTTAGCCCACCACTACGCCAAAGTACTCCAATGACGGTGGGTCCTAACGCTAAGCCCTGCATACGAAAGTACTGATAAACTAAACATTGAATCCAAACAAAGAACCGAGAAGGACAAACCTTTAGACCACAGACTGAGACAAACAGAACAAACGGGTGGGACGCACCTTATAAAGGAAACAGGAGCTGAAGCAAAGAGCAAACTGGATTCAAGGAATCAGAGGTTCAGGACAGAGCATACAGAAATCCAGGAGTGGACCACAGCAAAACATGGGAACTGAGGCAAGGCAGGGAAAAACAGAGATATGCAGCTCCACAGCCTGGATGGACCCTGACAGTTTAGAGCTTTTCTATATTGGTATAAAGTAATGCATTTGTTTCAGAGAAGTAAACGTAAAATCTGATTTCATTGATAGGTGATGAAGGTATCAAAAATTTAGAATTTGATGGCAGATAAGAACCATTTGACCGATCTAGTCTGCCTGTTATATGATGCTGGTGGAACAATAACACTGTAAATAAAATGACTCATCTTCATACAAACGTCGCCTGTCAATGAGGTGCTTAATGCCAAGTCATATGTGTTGATTTTGTCGGGTATCTTTTTTATGTGGTGTGATTGAGCTCCTTTCCATTCTCAGACTCTTGGATTCTGGATAAAATGATAGACTTGTATATTGTGCAGTCACAGGCTGGCACGTTTTATCCGACCGTTGCTTCTGCCCCCACTGCATGGTCAACTTTGTTTCTCTTTCCAGGAGAGCCATTCGAAAACACCATGTTAATGAATTCTGCTATAGCCAATATCATCATATCCATTGTTATTGGTGAACGGTTTGACTATGACAACCCAAGAATTTTGAGAATCATATACTTAATAAATGAAATTTTAAGACTTTTTGCACATCCCATCACCCTGGTAAGAAGTTCTAGCCTCTTTTCACCTTGATAATTCCATGTTACTCTTGAAGTATACTCTACTAATTCTGATTCCAAACATAATCCTGATTCCAGTAATGCTTTTTGTCTACAAGGATGATTATCTACAGTTAAGTAGTCAAAAATAAACTACATTGAGGAATAACTTAATGTAGTTTTGATTTAATTTAGGCTTGAACA
This sequence comes from Spea bombifrons, assembly GCF_027358695.1. Taxonomy (NCBI): domain Eukaryota; kingdom Metazoa; phylum Chordata; class Amphibia; order Anura; family Pelobatidae; genus Spea; species Spea bombifrons. The sequence continues at coordinate 115,290,827 of NC_071089.1, read as the reverse complement.
AACCCAAGCCCACTCACAGACTAATTCCCACAGAACAATGAGATTGAAAGGGATAGAATTTATAAATTATGGGGAAACAGCTTCTTGATCCAAGTGGAGATCTGGGGTCAAGAAGGAATTTTTTTTGTGCAAAATTGGAAAGAGCCACAACTGGGGTTTTTTTTGCCTTCTTTTGGATCAACAGCAAGAAATAAACAGATATGGGAAAGGCTGAACTTGATGGACGCAAGTCTTTTTTCAGCCTATGTAACTATGAAAGAGGTGATAATATGGTTCGAGAGCTGCAGATCAACGGCAGTTGGACAGCAGGTTGTAGGTTACCCCCTATGTTAATCTTCTGGGTTGTTATCCATTTGTATATATGACCATATGCTGTGGTGCCATTTGATCGGTTATGGGATGACCTTTGAATACAAGCGTGCTAGGGTTGTTTTACGTCCCCGAGAAGATCTGCAGTCTGAAATGTAAGGCCAAACAACACAACAACAAAAAAAAAGAAAAGAAAAAAGAAGAGTTTCCAAATGACTAGTCATTAAATAAATATGTTTCATTAAATTATTTGAAAAGGTTCTTTTAACTGAAATCTTCTAAAAACAAACCAACCTTCTTATTTACTTTGTAACTCAGCGATTATGTTATAGGTTAGGTTAAAACCTGAACTAATATTTGCTAATTTGATTTCTTTACCAAAGCTATATAACACCTTTCCATCTGTCATTCGCTGGTTTCCTGGGAGCCATAAAACGGTTTTGAAATACATGGAGGAGCTGAGGTTGTTTTTTAAGGAGATATTTATAAACCGCAAAAAGCAACTGGACATCAATGACCAGCAAAATGTGATAGATGCATTCCTCGTCAAACAACGAGCGGTACGAGTCTATTCCATTTAAATTTGCATGCGTTACTGTGCTGTTTCAAACTCACCTTGTAGTAACACTGCCAAAACATATTGTGTGTTCTTCTTATATAGTCTATATTTTGCATATATACCATTCAAAAGATCACTTAGAAACGTCCTTCTTCTTGAGAGAACACAGAAAATGTGTCCATTAAAATACCATGAAATGCATGAGAAATCCAGCGCAGACGGGGTTAATGCTGTAATTGACTATTGTAGCTGAAACCGGCTAATTTTTTATGGAATCTCTTCATAGGCGCACAGAGGCCCTTTATCACTCCCATCACTCCTTTATCACTCCCATCACTCCTGTGTTCCAATGGCACGTTGTGTTTGCTGATCCAAGTTTAAAAGGCTAATTGATGGTTAGAAAACCCTTTTGTAATTATGTCACAGCCAGAAGTGTCCTTGTTTTCCATGAAATCAGCTGAGGGACCCCAACAGTAGCATGTATGGATCATGCACATAGAAAACACATAGAAAGCTTTAGCGCGCAGGTACACACTATAACGGTGTAGTCTTTAGCCATACCCTGTGATATATCGCCCACTGTCAGAACCAAAACATTTAAGTTTCCATATTCCATATTTTTCTTTACAGGAAAAGCCTAATCCTGAATTATATTTCCATGATCAAAATCTCAGAATACTTGTGACTGATGTATTTGCTGCCGGGATGGAGACGACCTCAACCACCCTCCGATGGGGCCTTCTGCTAATGATGAAGTACCCAGAAATTCAAAGTTAGATTACTGTGGCGCATTTAGAACTTTTTTAATTTTCCGTAGCACTCACCCCTGCAATGGTTTAGCCTCTGCCGAGTACCAAGATATGATGTCATACCCTGGTGCTCTGCTTCTCAAGGATGAACAACCGCATGCTGTGGGTGATAGGTTCACCCCAATGCTTCACGGTGCACCACAGAGCCAAATAACTCAACTGGGCGCCTGTCTGGACCTGCCACCTTGGACCTTGGTAGAATATGCCACTGAACACTTATATTTCTTAACAACTATACATAGGGATTTTCCCTTACCTCTGCATATAGGAGTTGGGTCAAGGCGGACGGTTATCTGGATGGGGCAGTTCTTGCTGCACCGTAGACTGTGGCTACCTTGAGCAGAAGGCATGGCTAGTACAGGAAACTGAGCAGTGCTGGATAGTTCCTAGATGCTATATTGATACAAATCCATTAGCCATAAAAAAAACTATTGATTAGAATTCAAAATAGCAGTCAATGTCAATTATAATTCCGTTTTGACTTTTCCCCACGTTAATAGAGTTTTAGTATTTAAAAACTTCTCAATCGCTCCTGTGTGCCTTGAGGAGAGGGTTGAGGAGCACTCTCAACACATAGCTGAGTTGTTGAGCTCAAATGTTTTATCTCAAACGTACCCACATGATCTTAGGCATAATTCAAACTTAAATCTAAAACTTACATCATACATAATGAAGGTTGGGGAATATTTATTTTAACAGTAATAATAATAATATTATTTGGTATGACTTTAATACCTCTGTTGTTTATAGAAAAGGTCCAAGATGAAATAGAAGAAGTGATTGGATCTGCCACACCTCAGGCAGAACACAGAAAGTTAATGCCGTATACCGACACCGTTATTCATGAAATCCAAAGATTCAGTGACATTGTACCAATCGCCGTTCCACATGCAACTACTCAAGATGTTATATTTAGAGGATATTTTATTCCAAAGGCAAGTATCTGAGTTTATATAGCTGGATAGAAACAACAATCTAATCTATTTTACATTATATATATATATATATATATATCCATAGGATCACCCATCTTAACTCTCCAAAGGAGCCGCAAAGAGGTATAAAGGGGTACAGAGAATTCTTATAAAAGAATATGGAAATATCACATGAACAGGGTACAGAATTTCTTTACTCCATGAGGTTCATTTGTACTATAAACAGTCATGGCTTTTTCTTTTAATAGGGTACCGAAATCATCACATTTCTAACGTCTGTACTAAAGGATAAAGCTCACTTCGAGAAACCAGATGAGTTTTACCCCCAACATTTTCTAGACTCTGAAGGAAAATTTGTAAAGAAAGAGGCATTTATTCCTTTCTGTCATGGACTGGGTCCAAGCTGGAGGCCGGAAGGACCCAGCGCGCCCGATGTAGTTTGCAGGAGTCACGATGCAGCAGTGGAGTCTAGGGCAGGGCCTGGTTGCAGGGTGACCACACTCGCCCAGGCGTTGAGCACCTAGGTTAGTGCAGCCAAACACCAGCGCCCTGATATGGCAGCAGATGGAGTCCAGAACAAAAGGAATCCTGCAGGCACCCTGGAGCAGGCATGAAGCATAGCACACGGATCACGAGCAGGATGCTGCAGGCTGGGAGAATGAAGACTAAGCAAAGGGTTAATGTAGCAGACACATAACACAGCAAAGGAAAGGGAGACCAGGCAAGAAACATGATATAGGATATACATGAGAAGTGGCTAGAAACATGACATGAATAGCGTAAAGTATAAACAGGCACAAGACAAGGAATAAACATAACCTGACAAGACATACATGGTACAGGGCACAACAAAGGACAGGGAAGAAGGCAAGGAACACAGGGGAAGGAGTGAGGAGCCGGAACCCTCGGACGCTTCTTCCTTTAAGCAAGGATAGGAAATCTTAACTGGGACATGGGGAGAGGAGAGAGGAACCGGAATCCTCAGATGATTCAAGGAAGAAGGGCAAAGGTACATAAAAGACAGACAAACAAGAATACAGAAACTAGCCTAGGACTACATGATAACTATTGGAGATTCCGTCACATGATATGGCCATAGTATGCTTAGCCCACCACTACGCCAAAGTACTCCAATGACGGTGGGTCCTAACGCTAATCCCTGCTGACAAAGATGCAAAACAAACCACACATGTAAACCAAACACACAGCACTGAGACATACCTTAGACTGCAGACTGAGACAAACAGAACACACAGGTGGGGCACACCTAATAAAGGAAGCAGAGCTGAAGCAAAGAGCCGGAGCAGAAGCAAGGAATGGAAAATAGAACAAAGCAAAAGGAAATCCAGGAATGGATCAAAGCAAAGCAGAGAAACTACAGCAGGACAGATATGCAGCTCCGCAGCCTGGGCAGAACGTAACACAATCCCCCTCCGAAAGAGCGGCCTCTGGACGCGAACAGAAACATCAACAGAAGGAAGGCCCGCTCCTAACGGAAGACTGAAGAACCAAGTCAACCCAGGAACCAGCATACGGAGTCTGAAAAACGTAGGAGTCCCTCGATGACCAGCACTGTCGCTAGTAGACCAATCTCCTCCAAAAACAGGAATCAGAATGTCTGAACAGGATTGAGGAAGTTGTCTCTAGCTGACATTTAGATCCAGATGAAGGCAAAACAGATAAGCCACTTGACAAGGCAGACACGGCAGGTAACCCACTTGCTGGGCAGACATGACAGGTAGCCCACTTGCTGGGCAGACATGACAGGTAGCCCACTTGCTGGGCAGACACGAAAGGCACGAGTTCAGGCATGGGTACGGGTTCAGGCACAGGTTCAGGCACAGGCACGGGTACAGGCACAGGTTCAGACAACAGGTTGCCCACTTGCAGGGCACACAGCAGGTTGCCCACTTGCAGGGTACTCTACCAGGGTAGCCTGGATGCAGGCACTCATCCTGGGAGTCCACAGTGGGGCGCTGGCCGCAACTCAGGAAACCCTCTTTCAGGGTACACGGCAGGTTTCCCACTTACAGGGTACTCAACTTAGGAGTCCACTTACTGGGGCGTTGGCCGCAACTCAGGAACACGGCAGGTTCTGGAACAAGGCAGGTTTCTGGAACAAGGCAGGTTTCTGGAACAAGGCAGGTTTCTGGAACAAGGCAGGTTTCTGGAACAAGGCAGGTTTCTGGAACAAGGCAGGTTTCTGGAACAAGGCAGGTTTCTGGAACAAGGCAGGTTTCTGGAACAAGGCAGGTTTCTGGAACAAGGCAGGTTTCTGGAACAAGGCAGGTTTCTGGAACAAGGCAGGTACTGGAACAAGGAGAAGCCCTCTTGCGGGGCACACGACTAGAAGCCCTCTTCCAGGGCACACGGCATGGCTAGAAGCCCTCTTGCAGGGCGGACGAGAACGGAGTACCACCGGGCCAGGCACGTGTACTGGATCAAGCATGGGTACAGGCATAAGCTCAGATACTATGTCATGCATGCGTACCGGCTCAGGCACGGGTACAGGAACGGAGGCCCACTGGAAGGGCGGACGAGAACGGAGTACCACCGGGCCAGGCACATGTACTGGTTCATGCAAGGGTACCGGCATAAGCTCAGGTAGTGGATCATGCATGCGTACAGGCTCAGGCACGGGTACGGGAACGGACACAGGCTCAGGCAGGAACAGGCACAGGCTCAGGCAGGAACAGGCTCAGGCAAGCGGGTACGGAGGCCCACTGGAAGGGCTGACGGGTACGGAGGCCCACTGGAAGGGCTGACGGGTACGGAGGCCCACTGGAAGGGCTGACGGGTACGGAGGCCCACTGGAAGGGCTGACGGGTACGGAGGCCCACTGGAAGGGCTGATGGGTACGGAGGCCCACTGGAAGGGCTGACGCTGCAAACTCCACTCCGCGAACTCCTGGCCGTTTACCTGCGGCCATGTGTCACGGACTGGGTCCAAGCTGGAGGCCGGAAGGACCCAGCGCGCCCGATGTAGTTTGCAGGAGTCACGATGCAGCAGTGGAGTCTAGGGCAGGGCCTGGTTGCAGGGTGACCACACTCGCCCAGGCGTTGAGCACCTAGGTTAGTGCAGCCAAACACCAGCGCCCTGATATGGCAGCAGATGGAGTCCAGAACAAAAGGAATCCTGCAGGCACCCTGGAGCAGGCATGAAGCATAGCACACGGATCACGAGCAGGATGCTGCAGGCTGGGAGAATGAAGACTAAGCAAAGGGTTAATGTAGCAGACACATAACACAGCAAAGGAAAGGGAGACCAGGCAAGAAACATGATATAGGATATACATGAGAAGTGGCTAGAAACATGACATGAATAGCGTAAAGTATAAACAGGCACAAGACAAGGAATAAACATAACCTGACAAGACATACATGGTACAGGGCACAACAAAGGACAGGGAAGAAGGCAAGGAACACAGGGGAAGGAGTGAGGAGCCGGAACCCTCGGACGCTTCTTCCTTTAAGCAAGGATAGGAAATCTTAACTGGGACATGGGGAGAGGAGAGAGGAACCGGAATCCTCAGATGATTCAAGGAAGAAGGGCAAAGGTACATAAAAGACAGACAAACAAGAATACAGAAACTAGCCTAGGACTACATGATAACTATTGGAGATTCCATCACATGATATGGCCATAGTATGCTTAGCCCACCACTACGCCAAAGTACTCCAATGACGGTGGGTCCTAACGCTAATCCCTGCTGACAAAGATGCAAAACAAACCACACATGTAAACCAAACACACAGCACTGAGACATACCTTAGACTGCAGACTGAGACAAACAGAACACACAGGTGGGGCACACCTAATAAAGGAAGCAGAGCTGAAGCAAAGAGCCGGAGCAGAAGCAAGGAATGGAAAATAGAACAAAGCAAAAGGAAATCCAGGAATGGATCAAAGCAAAGCAGAGAAACTACAGCAGGACAGATATGCAGCTCCGCAGCCTGGGCAGAACGTAACACTTTCTCATTAGGTATGATATTTGCTCTTAAATCATATCAAGAATATCTTACATAGTTTTGTTAAACTAACAATGATCAGAATGTTTGATTTATCTCCTGCAAGAAACTTGATACAGTTATTTCCAACATTGATACATATGACAGGGCAGAATTGGAGGGTTTCCATGGGCTATAGAATGCAATGCAGGCTGGCCTTAAAACAAATGTCCTTTGTGACCGAGGACAGCATACAATGCCCCCTATTCTAATGCCAGCATCCTGCCTCTGTACTGATATATACAGTGTACCAGTGCTTGATGCAGGCTAGGTGGGTTGAATGGTTCTTACGTGCCATCTTATTCTATGTGAGATGTGAGCACTGTTATACTAATAGCATTTAAATGCCTGAACAGAAGTTCAGGCATTGGAAATCTGGGGCGTCACAGCTTAGATTGCCAGAAAAATTGGGCATTGCAGGAAACAATGGACAGTAGAGATACTGCTGAGGCCTCTAAAAATAAGAAACAAAGTATTTACATTTTTTTAAAAAAGGTGGAAAAAAATTTAAATAGGAAAAGAAAAACAAATCAAATAAAAAGGCAAATGTCCTCAAAGTAGAGCTCAGTGAAATGTGCTACTTTACACCCATTTTAAAAGATCACAGCATTAGAACACAATAGAACTTTTTCTATTGTATAAAAAATCTTCTTAGATATTGTACATAAATCTCGTTCTTATTTTTAGGTCGAAGGAGTTGCATTGGTGAAAATTTAGCCAAAATGGAGCTTTTCCTGTTCATCATTAGGCTGCTGCAGAATTTCACATTCCAGCCTCCCCCGGGGGCTGAACTTGATATCACACCACTTATTGGCTCTACTACTCCTCCAAAACCACATTATATGTGTGCGGTGCCTCGCAAATAGTATAGTCGGAAACTGAGTTTTTTCTTCTTTGTAAACAGAATACGCATTTAGAACATGTCTACATTTATTTACATAATAAATATATATAACGCCTATATGTTTAAATATTTTTTCTAATATTTATATATTTAACCCATTAAGGACATTGCATTGTGAGCCCGTACATGTACAGGCTACACCATCCTTATTTTTTTCTTATTTCATAGGCATTGCCTTTTTTAGATTTGAACAACTCAGATGTGGCCAACCTCACATGAAACACTGTTGTGGGACGGGCATATGCTAGAACTGGATAGAGAAGGCCCCAACCATTTGTAAATTATGTATAAAGAGGGGGGTCAAGCATGATGTTATAAGGACCCAGCAGTAGTTGGAGTTCTTTTGAAGACACTTACTGTTCCCCTTTTGAAATGTGGTTTTGTAGACACATGTCTATTCTAGTAGGGGTGATCCCAATGAGGTGGCTCTCACAGGGCTTCTGAACAACAAAGGCTGGACCTGTTGGTGGCTGCTGTCTCCTGACATTGGAGAGAGGCGCAGCTGTAAATGAGCAGGCGCCTAAAAACCTCCTGCCGCTGCAAACGAGCGACACATCACCCAGCTAACGTGCCAGGCGGCTGGCTCTAGTTCCTCTTACGGAGGAGGACTGGAGACTAAGGTGCCATCAATGGTGTGTGGTGCAGGTCATGCGCTGACATGACTCCACCTCCGAGGGTGGGGAACGACGGGGTACAGGGGGCAACATAATGAGGTTTTGCCTAAGGTGGCAAAAATCCTTGCATCAGCCTTGTTAAATACGCATTAAACCGTGTGCGCACGCATGACCCTCATAAGCCCACCATACCTCCACCTCCTTTATCGGATATGTTTTGGGAATTAGGAGGTTAACGTGGTTACAAAATCAAATTATTTTAAAAATGAAACAGAAAATTACAAAATATCTACCTACCCCTCTCCCTTCAAGTACTTAAGGTGGGCAGGGACACAGTCTTTGGCCTTTGGGTGGCCAGTAATAATAATTACTCTCCATGTGCAGAAAGAAAGCAGTATTTTCCTGCTCTTATCTATCTCCTTCTTCTTAGGATAAAGGGTAAAGGGCTCATGAAGCCCAATTGTGGGAGGGGACACGGTATAGGGTGACTGAATCCTTGAGGTCCTCTCTTTGGACCTGTAAATTAGCTTAAATTGGGCTCTTTCTGCCTGCTAGATCTCACTAGTGCATATTGGAGGCCACTAGGACAGATTGTAGGACTCACCAGGCCACGTGAGGAGGTAGTGGCTCAGCACACACTATTCCAAAATAATGCCCCAGCGGGGACAAGGGTAAGTTACAACTAAAAACAAACCAATCAAAAATACCCTTATTATAACCCCACCCTAAAACATAACTTTTATTAATATGTTTGTTAAAAGGTTTTAAAAGATTTTTAAAAACACCAGTGTCACCAGTCCTACCATGAAAGGTATACGTCACTGTAACATGAGGGCATATGCCCACAGCTGTGTAACACTAATAATATCAGATCATATATACTGTCGATGGCTGCAGTCCTAACAACAGAAATAACTGAATTATGACCAGTGACACAGGCTTATTAAAAACTCAGACGAATAGCCCCCCCGACATGTTTCGCTCCTCAGAGCTTCATCAGAGGTCTGGGCTAATGGCTTCCAAAATGGAGACTGTTTGGCCTTATATCTCCTTTGTTAATGACATCACGGCTCAGCAGACACTGGTGAGAGGGCACTTATACCTATCTTGCTGAAACAGTCCCATCACACAAATCAGTCACCCTGACCAGGTCAAACATTCTCAAATGCACGCTTAAATAACATACACCATATGGACAAAAGTATTGGGACACGCCTCTTAATTATTGAATTCAGGTGTTTCAATCAGACCCATTGCTACAGGTGTATAAAATGAAGAACCTAGCCATGCAGTCTGCATTTACAAACACTTTTGTAATGGGTTGTTCCGAAGAGCTCAGTGAAGTCACGTGTTGTAATTGTGATAAGATCCCACCTTTGCAATAAGTCAGTTTGTGAAATTTCATCCCCACTAGATATTCCACGGTCCACTGACAGCGGTATTATGGGAACGTGGAAGAGTTTAGGAACAGCAACTCGTTAAGTCATAGAGCAGTGTCACCGAGTTTGAGGCGCTCTGTTGATTCCATAGCTGAAGCTCCACTTGGAGCTCTTACTAAACAATACATTTAGTAACTATACAGGTAGGACAGCTAATCTGTCCCAAACCCCAAAACCCCCAAAATAACAGTTCTTTTACCTCACAGAACTGTTTCATTCAGCTTTGCAACAGCAGGTGACTTCCGAACTCTGCTGTTTACAACCTCCTTAATAAGGCCTCAGTTCTTAATTAGTGGCTGCAGAGGAGACTAAGGGGTACAGCCCTAAAAACAAGCTGGGACCAAAATACTTTCCTTCCAGCACTCTACCTGCCTCTCTCCACCCTTTCTTGGTGTCTACGGGGTTCGAGACTCCCTTCATTAACAGACCTGCCTTTCTCTTCATCACTATAAATATATATATAGAGAGAGAGAGAGCAGCATATCTGGAGTGGGCCGAGTGCCAGCATATCTGGTGGAGCAGAGTGGCGGCATATCTGGGGGCAGAGGGGCATATCTATAAGTAAGGTGCATTAAAATGGCTATTGGTTTTCTGTTTGTATGTAATATATGTTGACTAACTGCATAATAGATGCCAAAAATGTTAAAATACAGTGTGTGAGTTAGAATACTGTTTTACTATTCCACTGATGTGTATTTTTTCAAAAAAATCTAAATTTTTCTTTAAAAAGCACCTAACTTTTTGGGTGCGGCCTATAGTCGGGTGCGGCCCATAATCGAGCCAATACGGTATATTATTTTACATTTTTATATTACACAAAAAGTAGTTGGAGCTTTATATAAGAAGCCTTGATGAAAATAAATGCTCATCAAGTACGTCCTGATTAAATGTCTCTCCAGATACGGTAGCTATGGAGCTAGAGCGCGATTCTTCCTTATGATGAGAAAGATGGCACCTTGAGGCAATGTGTTTATTATCGGGATCTGCCTATTATTACTGTATACAGCACTGGGGGTTATATTACTGTATACAGCGCTGGGGGTTATATTACTGTATACCAGAGGCGTATCTACTGAAAATAGCGCCTATGGCAAGCACTGAAATTGCGCCCCTGTCCAAATATCTAAAACCCATTTACTAGCCCCTGCTGCCCATATATATCTATATATTAGTCCCTGCTGCCGATAGCGGGTATAGATCAACACACAAACCCAGATCAATTGAAATTCACTTGTGATCTCAGCACTGAAGGTATATATCAAATAAACAGAATCAGACATACAAGTCCTGTATTTGCAGGTATACAATAATAATATATGAAACGTAGCATCGCAGGTATAGATCAAATAAATACATGGAAACAGCATTGCAGGTATTAATCAACTGAATAAGACATATTAACCCTGTATTTGCAGGTACACATAAATAATGTATGGAAACATAGCATAGCAGATATGGATCTACAGAATAACACAAACCCAGCTTTGCAATTGGAATTCACATAAAAATACGGCATTAAAGGTATATTTAAAACCCCCTAAATTACAGGCATAGATCACAGGTTGCACACCCCAAAGCAAGCCCTGGCGTCCACATTCCCCACATAGAACCTGGCCAGCACCCAAATTACACACATAAGATTTGCAATCTTTGTCCCCAAATAGCCCAGCACAAGTCAACTTTGTCCCCAAACAGACCGGCCAGTGCCATCTTTGTCCCATATACACCCTGCCTGTGCCATCTTGGTCCCCAAGGCTCAAACCTCCTGCTAGTGCCATCTTTGCCCTTCCACAATTATACATCTATGATACACAAACACTTTTACAGTCACTCACTAATTCACACTTTAATTCAGACAACTCATCCACACATTAACTCATGCTCTCCCTCATTCACTCAATGCATCCACACATTAACTCATGCTCTCCCTCATTCAGACAATTCATCCACACATTAACTCATGCTCTCCCTCATTCACTCAATGCATCCACACAGTAACTCATGCTCTCCCTCATTCAGACAATACATTCACATATTAATGCACACTCTTTACTTATATCTACCCCTCTCCCTCCCCTATCACTTCCTACCACCCTCTCCCTTATCACTTTTTAACCCCCTCCCTCCCTCATCACTTTTTAACCCCCTCCCTCCCTCATCACTTTTTAACCCCCTCCCTCATCACTTTTAAACTCCCTCCCTCATCACTTAACTCCCTCCCTTCCTCATCACTTTTTAACTCCCTCCCTCCCTTCCTCATCACTTTTTAACTCCCTCCCTCACTTCCTCATCACTTTTTAACTCCCTCCCTCCCTTCCTCATCACTTTTTAACTCCCTCCCTTCCTCATCACTTTTTAACTCCCTCCCTTCCTCATCATCACTTTTTAACTCCCTCCCTCCCTTCCTCATCACTTTTTAACCCCTCTCTCTCACCATGAAGTCCAGCGACGGGAGGACGATGCTTCGGTCTTCCTGCACCGCTCGCTGGTGCCCGCTGCTTCACTGCTGAGCGCCGTAATATGACGTCATATTTCGGCGCCCAGCAGTGAAGCAGCGGGCACCAGCGAGCGGCTTTTAAACGCTGTCTTCTTTTTTTTTTATGCGGGGGAGAACGAGGGGCGCTGAGCGGTTGCTAGGCGCCCCTCTCTCTCTCCTCCGCATCAGTGTTTAAAAGCCGCTCGCTGGTGCCGGCATTTCATGAAATGCCGGCACCGGGACGGGGGTAGAGGGCTCGTGGAGGAGAATGAGGGGCGCCGAGCGGTTGCTAGGCGCCCCTCTCTCTCCTCCGCATCAAAAAAAAATAAAAAAAAAATGCCGGTGAGCGGCATTTAAAAGCCGCTCACCGGCGCCCCCCTTGAGATGGCGCCCATGGCACGTGCCATGGCTGCCATACCCTATATACGCCTCTGCTGTATACCGCGCTGGAGGATTATTACTGTATACAGCACTGGAGGTTATTATTGTATACAGCGCTGGGGGTTATTACTATATACAGCGCTGGGGGGAGGGGTATTAACCTCCAGCACTGTACACAGGGGTTTATGCTCAAAGAGATTTTTTTTTTTTTTTTCATGAGCTTCCCCTTTAAAAGAAAATACAGCTTTGGGGAGTGAACTAGAAAGAATGATCACTGGTTGGACTGGTTTGGAAAGCAGATGTTTTGTAACAAACCAGTTATTTAAATGTTTTTATGCAAGGCGGGTGTGATGTTAACAGAAGGAGCACAAGAGAACGCTGGGGAAAATCTATAGTTCTGTAAGTAAATAGCATCTGATAAAAGCCAATATGCTGTACCCATTGAATACCATCATGGGTTCAATACCTTAAGAATTTGATGGTGAAGATCAGTCCCTGGAGTGTTTGTAGTCCTGATTTTGGTTTAGGGGGTAAAGCATCCTGATCAGCCACATATACCGACAACCCAAAGCTGTGCATGTCTCTAGCTACACCTCCCAAAACAGTTGCCGTGGACATGTAAAATGTTGGTGGATATGCAAACTCGAACGGGGAAATTGAATCTACAGTCACTAGGGGGCCACACATTTGTAAAATGCACTTGGTACGCCATAAATCCCATGGCATTCACACACTCCACTGACACTGCACACTTACACAACTCACTGCATTCATAGGAATATACTCACAAACTCAACATTCAGAAATATGCACTCACGCTATAAGGCAGCCAGTCTGATGACATACTCAGGTGTCCATAGCAGTAAATGTATGTTGGAGGATGTAGAAGGGGCACGGCTGGACCTGGAAGGGACACGGTTGGACACCCAAGAGCCCACAGTCCTCACAGACACTCACACAACTCATAGACACTCACACAGATAAACCTTCTCAATGTTACCTATGTAGGAAGCTGGATAGTCCGAACGACTACCTCCGCTGACTTGTGCTCCCTTAGCCTGGGACAACACACTTACCCCGGTTTCCCAGTCACTCGCCGAGACTCAGCGTAGGGTATAAACCAAAATGAACACTGATTTATTTTAGACACAGGCGGCTGGATATATCCAGCAAAACACACATTAACATAATCAAGATATTGGGATACAAACCGCCCCCTTAATCTGCCTCCCAGAGACAACAGGGGCAGTAACGGGATTAACATTACAATAGGGTCCCACCCTCCACTATCTATTACTGCCCAAATCAGTTCCAGGGATGGCCGGGGTAAATATCTGTAGTGGAGGAACTAGGGGGGAGGAGAGACTGATTTATGGGGTGGGGGAACTGACTTATACAACATATTAGTGCACCATGGGGGGGGCTGACTTATACAACGTAGTAGTGCACCATGGGGTGGGGAAGAAGAGTCTGACATTAAACTGAAACAATGGTTGCCACTCCCTGGTCTTTTCAAAGTCAGGGCCCATAGTCGGTAGGGAGGAGGCCGGCTCTCAGGCCTCTCCAGTTGCCCCAGTGATGAAGGGTTCCGTCACAATACTGTTAAAATTCCTTGACGTATTTGCCGGGTCAAAGCTATGTCCAAATGTTTAAATATCACTAGTAATTTTGCATTAAGCTTCACGACATGCACCAATTTTTTATTATTATTTTTGTCCCCTTTGTATAGGTTTTTCTAAAATAAAATGATTCCTGTTGATCCAGCCTCAGTACTTTTTTACTTTATTCTCTGTGTGTGTTTCCTATATTTTTACCGTTCTCGGGGTAAAAATATTTATTGGAATTTTCCTCCGGGGCCAAATCTATTATCAATCATTGGGACTTTGCATGTTTGGAATCTGAAGAGACCCTTTGATACACTTTTAAAGGTAATGTTTAATTGATTAAGAATTCCGCATTGGAAAAATCAACCAAAAATATGATGTATTACAATCAAGATGTCTAATTTATCTAATTTTGTTGCAATAAACCCCCCTTTATCATCTATAAGCCTTAGTATTATTCTTAAGGATTATGAATTAGCCTTAATAAACCAGTATACACCACCGGTAAGTAAAGTGCTGTGAATTCGGTTGAGGTCTGATCACAGCTCCCACATGGTCACCTTGAGACGCAGTAAAGTTGTGCGCCGATATATGACATCATATCTTGGCATTCGTCTTTACGCCATTGTGACTCCATTTACTCGATTAAGCCCCCTGGTGTCTCACTACACAATGTGGCAGTTAGATGAGAGATCTTTGCTGTCCATAGCCTCCATACCTTACATAGCCTCCATAGACCTCATTATAAGACCTCCATAGCCTCCATAGACCTCATTAAAAGACCTCCATAGCCTCCATAGACCTCATTAAAAGACCTCCATAGCCTCCATAGACCTCATTAAAAGACCTCCATAGCCTCCATAGACCTCATTAAAAGACCTCCATAGACCTCCATAGACCTCATTAAAAGGCTCTGTGTGCCTTTAAGACACAGCGTGGGATATGACGGCATATCCTGGTGCTCCGTTTGTATGGGATGCCAGCCATGCAGGGTACCTAGTGCAGCACCCAAGGTAAATATGTCACTGGCCCCAACTACAGCCACCCCTCCAACGGAGATGCCTTGGTCTAAGGAACTGAATTGTTGATAGGGTATTATGTTTTTCTTATTTTCCATTTTCAGTTATCCGAGCAGTATGGTTCAATATTCAGCATTCAGTTGGGTGCTGAGAAGATAGTGGTGCTGTGTGGCTACGACACCGTGAAAGATGCTCTCGTTAACCACGCCGAGGCGTTTTCTGGACGGGCCAACATACCAATCTTCCACGATGTATCTCAAGGATACGGTAAGTAAAATAAACGATACAAACCTTAAACCTTATAGTGCAGACAGTGATCCAAGCGCAAATACCAAAAACATATTACATGAAATGGAGGGCAGGTGACAGCATCTACATTATTCCCCGATATCCACATCAAAGGACATGTCCGGGACAGAAAATTACCGATAAGAAACTCTCCATGTAAAATTAGTATAGATAAATCATAGTCATGTTTGACAGTGGTGGTTATACCATATAAGATGCTCAGGTAGTTGCTCAGAGCCTCCATTTTTTTTTCGTTTAGGGCCCTTTCCAGGAATAAATTTTGTCTTATTCCTTAACGTTTGGCTGTAAATTCTACCATCCTCTTAGTCTGCCTTTATACGCACAGACACTAGACACGCCATTGGTGTTTTATGTATTTATTTAATAAGGTTTTATGGGTAAAAAATAAAATTAAAATGTGTGGATTATTCTTCATACTTGCGTTCACTAATTTTTTGCTAAATTTTGATAAATTTTTGGGGCAAAAAGTTGTATTGTTCGCCTTACATGTGTTGATAGATTTTAGCCATTTTTTTTTAAGGTGTGGCTTTTTCCCATGATGAAAACTGGAAAATTATGCGAAGGTTCGCCCTTTCTACACTACGAGATTTTGGAATGGGAAAGAAAACCATCGAAAATAATATTAACGAAGAATGTGAATCCTTGGTGGAAAAAATCAATTCTTACAAAGGTTAGAGTTTGTTTGAAATAATGCAGTTCGGTTTGTTCCGAAACGAATTCTAATGTCTGATACACAATTCTGATACAAAAATATAGTTTTGCACATTTTACATTTGTTCTTGCACTTTCTGCACTTTTATTAATCATACCCCTTGAATGATTGGCTGTTTTATTGCTGATTCTTTCCAGGAGAGCCTTTTGATAACACGATGTTAGTGAATGCCGCTGTGGCCAATATAATTGTGTCCATAATTCTTGGCCATCGATTTGAATATGACAACCCAACAATTTTAAGACTCATGCATTTAGTAAATGAGAATGTGAGACTTGCGGGCAGACCTTCGGTGCTGGTAAGTTGTTCTAGCCTCCATGCCTTCTTTTCACGTTGATCTTGATCCATGGTACTCTAGGAGTACGCTAAACTAACGAATGCTTGAAGCACCCAGTCGCTGGCTGGAAAGCACTCTCACTAAAATGGAATGGAGTGCCTTCTGCGCATGCACGTGAGGGGGTCTTATTAGACTGCGATGTATTTATGTCTTCTATGAGGGACGGTGTCAATGCCTTACTAAAATCGAGATAGGCGATATCAACAGCTCCTCCCTGGTCTATTATCTTGCCCAGTCAAAAAAATAGATTAACTTAATTGGACAGGACCTCTCTGTAGTAAACATGTGCTGTCCCTTCCTAACACAGGATGCCACTAAGGCTCTTGTCCATGCCCGCTTTGTTTCCCACCTTGATTATTGTCTAAGCTAGTCTTCATCACACCCCTCTAACCCTTCTACAATCCACCATGAATGCTGTTGCCAGACTTATCTTCCTCTCACATCGCTTTATTCACCCATCTCCCCTCTGTCAGTCTCTTCACCGGCTGCCTGTGCGCTTCGGGATTCATTTCAAAATCCTCACTCTTACTTTCAAAGCCCTGCACAGCGGTTCCCCTCCCTACATTTCCTCACTCATCTCTAAATACACTCCTCACCGGTCTCTCCTCACTCATCTCTAAATTCACTCCTCACTGGTCTCTCCTCACTCATCTCTAAATACCCTCCTCACCGGTCTCTCCTCACTCATCTCTAAATACCCTCCTAACCGGTCTCTCCGCTCATCCAATGATCTCATTCTATCCTCTCCTCTGATTTCTAGCTCTCATGCCCGCTTACTAGGGCTGCAACTAACGATTATTTTAATAATCGATTAGTTGGCCGATTATTTTTTCGATTAATCGGATAAAAAAATTGTAAATTTTTCATTTATTTAGTATAATTTACTAAACAAATGATGTTAAATACAAACAGCAGAATAAAAAAACTTTGATAATGCATTTCTTGTCTTTATTTCCCAACCAGCCCCCCAATATATGCACATTTGAGCCCAGGCTTGCTACGCTGCCTCCCAGGCATGCCATGCTGCACCCCCCACATATGCCACGCTGCCTACCACAGCACTCCACGCTGCCTCCCACATCTGCCACTCCACGCTGCCTCCCACATCTGCCACTCCACGCTGCCTCCCACATCTGCCACTCCACGCTGCCTCCCACATATGCCACTCCACGCTGCCTCCCACATATGCCACTCCACGCTGCCTCCCACATATGCCACTCCACGCTGCCTCCCACATATGCCACTCCACGCTGCCTCCCACATATGCCACTCCACTCTACCCCCCACATGCCACTGTGCCTGATACGCCTTATACCCCCTGAAACACCACTCCATCCTCCCCAGACATGCCACGCCATGCTGCCTCCCACATCTGCCACTCCACAATGCCTCCCACATATGCCACGCTGCCTCCCACATCTGCCACTGTGCCTGATACGCCTTATATCCCCTGATACCCCACTCCATCCTCCCCAGACATGCCACCCTGCCTCCCAGACATGCCACTTCTCTACCCCCAGATATGCCACTCTACCCCCAGATATGCCTTATACACCCTGATACACCACTCCGTCCTCCCCAGACATGCCACACTGCCCTCCCCACATATGCCTTATATACTGTATATGCCTTATACCCCCAGATATGTCACTTCACTGCCCCCAGGATTTAGATTCCCCTAAATTAACCCTAAACTCCCCATTAACCATAACTGCCCCTAAATTAACCCTTAACACCCCCTTAACCACAGCATCCCCTAAATTAACCCTAAAGACCCCATCAACCACAGCATCCCCTAAATTAACCCTAAACACACCATTAACCACAACTGCCTCAAATTAACCCCAAACACCCCATTAACCACAGCTGCTCCTAAATTAACCCTAAACACCCTATTAACATAACTGCCCCTAAATTAACCCTAAACACCCCACTAACCATAACTGCCCCTAAATTAACCCCCACCTCCCCTAACTTTCAGTAGCCCAAATATATATATATATATTACATACATATATACACATTATATATATATATATATATATATACATACATACACACATACACATTATATATATATATATATATATATATATATATATATATATACATACACACATACACATTATATATATATTATATATATATATACACACACATATATACATATACTTACAGTTAGATGAGTGTCACAGCCATGTGGTTCTGGCCTGGAGAAGGAAGGGGCGGGGCCAGTTGTCACAGTGATTACAGGGAGGGGGAGTAAGTAGGAGCTGCTGCTGTGAGACGGTGAGTCAGACTAAACGGATTATATAATGAGGGGGATTTTTCAGAGCGTTTGCTCTGAAAAAACCCTCATTTTATAATCGATAATAATCGATTCAACTAATCGATAATGAAATTCGTTGCCAACGAATTTCATTATCGATTATTATCGATTTTATCGATTAGTTGTTGCAGCCCTACCGCTTACAAGATTTCTCCAGGGCTGCCCCCTATCCTCTGGAATGCCCTCCCCCGGCCTATCCGTCTTCCCCCGCCTTTATTCCTTCAAATAATCCCTCAAGACCCACCTCGTTAGGATGCTTAAAACATCGCACATTAATGCCCCCCATATTCCTACTTATAGAAGTGTGACTGGTCCATCCCTAACAACGGCACTTTTACCTTATACCTATTGTGTACTACATCCTAAACCCCTTTAGATTGTAAGATCCTTTGAGCAGGGCCCTCCTCACCTGTGCGCTATGGAATTTGATGGCGCTATATAAACCAATAAATAATAATAATAGTGATCATGCAAACCATTTACTTGCAGATATTTAGCAGGGTTCCCATTTATTTGCCAACTACTGATGTAAGACTTACTAGTCTGCAGCTGGCTGAATCTTCCCTGCTATGTGTTTTTCTGCAAAGTGGGACTGCAGCTGCCAACCTCCAGTCTTCTGAAACTTTAGCGACTGATTAAATAAGTATGAAAGTATCAACGATCGCCTCCTAAACTTCAAAGGTTTCTCTGAAATGCCTCGATCATGAGGCATTCAGCGATACCGAACTCCCAGCCCAGGACGCGCTGAACACATATTGGGGTGTTTTATAACAAAAAATGACTACCACAAAGTTGAACAAAGACTGGTGGTAGAATTAGTGCATGGAAAGAGTTAAAATACTAGCATTTCGAATACCCTGGGGTGTCTAGTTTTCAAAAATATATGATTTCATGGGGTAAATTGCATTGGCCGGCTTCAAAGATACCCGAAATGGCACATGGGGGGAAGACTTACCAGATTTGGAAAAAAAGCAAAAAAAACATAAAAACATTAGGTATTTCTAAACTCAGGACAAATAGTAGAATCTATTTAGCAGGTTTTTTCATTACCTTCTATAGATGAGTAAAAGATTTTTCAAGTAAAAGTTAGAAAAAGTCATTTTTTTCTAAATTTTTCACCATATTTTATACTTTTTTTAATAGTAAATAATATGATACAATCAAAACAATGTCATCTAAAGAAAGGCCTTCTTGTCCTGAAAAAACAAACAATATATAACTTGTGTGGGTTCAGTAAACGAGAAAGAAGAAAATTACAGCTAAACACGAGCAGCGCAGAAATGTTAAAAACAGCCATTGTCACAAAGAGTACAAAAAATAAAATCAGCCTTTGTCACGAAGGGGTTAAAAGAGGTCAATACAAATGATGGCCAGGGTGCCCCTTTATGCCAGATCTAGATATAATTGTATTTTTCTTGCCATAGCTGTACAACACCTTTCCATCTATCCTGCAATGGATGCCTGGAAGCCAAAAGATTTACAAAAACGCCAACGAGTTAAAGATCTTTATGAAGGAGACTTTCATGATCCACAAGAAACAACTGGATATTAACGACAAGAAAAATCTTATTGACGCGTTCCTTGTCAAACAACAAGAGGTAATGGTGTATCGTTACCTGTTTATTTTTATATATTCTGCTTTACCAACAAAAATGAGCAAAAAGAGGTGATTGTGTCAGATAACTAAACCATAACATTGGTCGAAAGCACTTCATCAAGTCCCCAAAGCGTATCCAAAAGCATTGTATTAAATAATATATATATATTATACACTATATGACCAAAATGTATGTGGACACCCCTCGTAATTATTGAGTTTAGGTGTTTCAGACACACTCATTACTAGCAGGTGTATAAAGTCCAGCACATAGGCAGACATCTCCATAGACATCTTAATATTATGTATTTATTTATTTTATTACAGGAAAAGCCTAATCCGGAATTCTATTTCCACAATGAAAATCTAACGATGCTTGTGATTGATTTATTCGTTGCCGGGATGGAGACGACCTCGACCACCCTCCGGTGGGGCCTTCTTTTAATGATGAAATATCCGGACATTCAAAGTAAGATAACTATATATATATATATTTCGTAGACCTTCCAGAGATTGATGATTTCATTAGATATTTGACAATGTATACATCTAAAGAAAGGCCCAGGATAGTAGACCGGAATATAAAGTAAGTCCCAAGCAATCGGGTGAGACACATCTAGCTGTATCTTCATAACAACGCATTGTAATCGTTGTCAGATTGAAAGAATTGGGTGAAACTGGAGAGATCACCAGTATGAATCCAGTAGACATTAAAAAAACACAACAAATAATCTAAAATAACAGTCCGTCAGTTAGACCACTATCCTGAATTCTGCTGTGACGGTGAGGTTTAATATTTTAGAAACTTCTATATGGCCTATCCATTGTATCGCCTGCATGAGAAATGTTTGCAGCATGTGCAATTTAATTGATATAGAAGTAAAAAGTAACAACGGAGAAAAACATATGCTTAAATGTATATTCTGACATAGTCTGGCTTAGACCAACAAGACCTAGGGCCGCCCGTCTATTCCCTCTTCTTGTATGGCAAGCAAGTCTCCTGGTATGCCCCTGCTCTTCTACCCAGTTAACATCTATTTACCAAAACCAGCAATGTCTGCCTTTAACAATGTACTTTATATGAAGCATTTTGACTTACTAAGTTCATTATATATTATAAAAGCCCAACTTTGATGAGTTTCTTCAAAAAGGAGGACTAAATTGACACAGCATAATGCATAGGGGATAATCTCATTTATTTAATACATGCATTATACAGAGCCAGCTTTACCTTTCATGCAGAAGCAATGCAATGATTGCGCCTTAATAATACAGAGTTCAGTTGGTGAGTTAAAATGACATTTTCCCATAGTCACCATTAAAATATTTCCTTTTGTGGTAATATTGTTTTGTTGGCTTACGAAGATTATAGAGTTTTCCTTATATATGATAATATTTTAATATATAAAACGCTTAAATGGGGTACTTTATAACCGGCATTCTTTGTAGAAAAGGTCCAAGATGAAATAGACAGAGTGATCGGATCTGCCCAGCCTCAAGCAGAACACAGAAAGCTAATGCTGTATACCGACGCCGTTATTCACGAAGTCCAAAGATTCGGTAACATTGTACCAATCAGCATCCCGCATGCAACTACTCAAGATGTTACATTCCGGGGATATTTTATCCCAAAGGCAAGTCTCTGAGTTTAAAGCCGGATGAAGACATAAAAATGCTTTAAATGTTGATGCTAAATTCAGGGTAAACATTAATAGAACCCCACCTTACGTCTATGGGAAGAATCATCATGACTTCCTGGGGTATAAAGGGACATTCTTCAAAAAAGGGTATGGAAATATCAATATGTGGGATTTGTTAAATGTACACTTCAGATATCATACGCGCTTTAATCCATATGATGGCTGAGTGTAAAAAATAAATATATATATTTATATATATATATATATATATATATATATATATATATATATATATATACACACACACACATATATATTAACCATTGGAATGCACAGAGGGACCCAACCATGCATTTTTCCCCACTAGTTGCTCCAAAAACATCTCTTCGGTAGCAATGCATATGTGCGGGATACTCACCGCCAGCCTACTCCGGCACATACATAGCAAGCGATTGCCTCCCTGGAGTTGAGCATCATGAATGCTGATGAAAGGACTTAGTAAGTATGTGCGCTCATGTGCGGTGGGGGCAGTATTTTGCCCCTTTAGGAAACGCATCACAGGCTGTAGGCGTTCTCAGTTATTAATGAATGTATTCTCTTGTACCATGACCAACAGAGGGAATTGAGTGAATCGTGTGGAATGACTTCTTTTATAGGACACTCAAGTCATCACAGTACTGACGTCTGTACTAAAGGATAAAGCTCACTTTGAGAAACCCGACCAGTTTTTCCCACAACATTTTCTGGACTCTGACGGAAATTTTGTTAAGAATGAAGCATTTATGCCTTTCTCTGCAGGTAAACAATTTCCAAACATTTGCATCATGTAATATACCCTCAAGTCCTTCTAGATTTCTGGAAGTCCAGTTTGCTACGTGATGCGTTACCTATTATGTCCTGTTTACCCATTATGCTACACTGCATAATATGATGATACTATGCAAATCAACAAATAATAATCATAGCTAATATACAAAGAAGCCTGTTAGATCATGTCATCCATTTCTTTATTTATAGGTCGGAGGAGCTGCGCTGGGGAAAATTTAGCCAAAATGGAACTATTCCTGTTCTTCACCAGGCTGCTGCAAAAATTCACATTCCAGCCCCTTCCTGGAGAAGACCTCGACCTCACGCCACTTTCTGGGTTTACCAACCATCCGAAACCGCATCATATGCGTGCGCTACATCGCAGTTAGCACTAAACACCTGGACTTTTTATCTGGAATAAGCATTTTAGAATATGTGGCAATAAAATACCTGTTCTCCTGTTTTCTTCAATGACTGAATATAGTGCTACTTTTGAAGCAAAGAGAAGGACATTAAATACAGAAACATCTATAAATTGTGCAACGTAGAGTAAATAAAAGTGATTTAGTGTTCCAAGGAATTCATAGACCATTGACTCCAATTCCCCAAGGGCAGCCCAATATTTTTCTTCAATAAGTGCTTTTTGAATGTCCTCAAGTAAAAAATTACCTGGAGGCCCATGGGGCCAAGCAAAAAGTTGAAAACTAATTGTTAGCTATTGTTTGTGAGGACAAAGCAACTTACAGAACTAATAGATGGCATTGACAGAGTGATAGAACCCATTGGAAGTACGAGATGCAAATGAGGCATCATCCTACTATTTATGAGATTTTTACACCCCTTTAAAATATAGGTTAGTCTAACCACATTTCAGGTGTCCACACCTGCAATACTCCACACAAGATATGAAAAGGGAATGGAATAGCATTTTGGTTGTTCCTTGTTTAGGGAAAGGACACGTTAAGGAGATGTTTCTCAGGGGCAGGCTGCAGCATTCCATTAGTGACTTGACATGAAGGAGAAGAGCAGAGTGAAATGTAACACCAAGACAGAAAGCGTGGTCTGTTGGGTGGATTGTGGCATTCTTATTAGTGATTGAGAGTTCACATAACAGGACTAATCAGAAGCTCAGTCTTGAAGATGTTGAGCTTCAGATAATGGGACACCATGACCATGATGATGCAAGTCCATAAAGACAGTTGGTGAGATGAGTTAGAAGAAAAGGTGAGATTTCAGGAAAGGAAACATAAATTATCATGTCATCAGTGTTACTGAGAACCTATTTAGAACATATTATGTATGAGAAGGAGGCCGTATAGATGGAGAAGAGTAGAAGTAACAAATATGAGCCCTGAAAAACACCAAGTTCCAGGGAAGGAGACCGTAAAGGTGCAGGAAGAGAGGTATAACTTGAGGCAGGAGGGAAACCTGCAGGAGGTCAAGAGTGACGAAGGCTGTACTGAAGTCTAAGAGAATATGAAGAGAGAAGTGACCTTTTCTTTTAGAGATGAGGAGATCATTTGTTATTTTGGTGAGACTGTAGAGGGAAACTAGAATACTCGAGGAGGCGTCTGTGTGGCAGAGCCTGTCCTGGTGTGTGTATTTGGGGGTCGGTGTGGCAGAACCTGTCCTGGTGTGTATTTGGTTGTCTGTTTTCTGGCACTTTATTTATTGTAGGAATAAATAGAACTATGTAATTTTTATTTATCCAGAGATAAAACGCCCTCCTGAATTTGTAGTTACTTCAGATGACAAAACTTTCTTGGCCCAGAAACAAGTGAGAGGAAAAGTAAAGGCATTGTGTTATTTACTCTATTTCAATCTGCATATTTTATTAAAAAGGATTAATGGCAGTAAATTGTGGCTTCAGGCATCCTGTGTTTGATGACTTTTTTAGTGTACTGATTACTCTCAGTCCCATCCCATAAGATTCTATCCTATTTTATCTGCCGAACACTGATGTTCTCTTTATGCTGTACACATCGATGCAGAAGAGTTAAAATTCTGTATATCTTATTTATTTCTATAAAATGGCCACCAAAATCCTCAGCACCAGGCCCGTGATGCTCTTAATCCGGCCCTGATCAACTCAGTGTGCGTCAACCAGCTTAAATCCAGCGTGTACCCACAGTGTGTCTAAAAAACCATATTTTCTCTCAGTTCTGATTAAGTGGCCCACTGCAGAAAAAACTTGGACACCCCTGCATATGGTGTTAGAATGAGTGAGTAAGTGTATGGTGTTAGAGAAAGTGGGTATAAATGTATGGTGTGATGGTGCATGCATGCATGGTTTGAATGCATGTGTTAGTAGATAGTGTTAGTGTGTCTGAGTGTTAGTATATGGTGTTACAGAGCATGTGTAAGTATCTGTTTCATCACTACGTTACCAAGGAGTACACATACCACAGAATTTCTTCACCCTGATACATTTAGCATAGGGTTGAGCCACAAGACAAGGTGACAGGGATGATTCCAATAGTGTGGAGGCTCAGGTATAGGCAGATAAACAAAAGGTTATAGGTACAGGGGAGTAATAGATAGCAAAGCACTAGTAGGAGGTGCCAGACACCTGTATAAGTGATGCCACAGGTAGATGCCCAGTGCAGATATCACAGGATGCCAGGTCAGAAATGCAGGGTTAGCCAATGTCGGGTTTGGTACTCTAAATGGGCAGTTAAGACAAAGCCAAGGTCAGTACACAGAGCAGGTAAACGAGGCACCCATTGGGGTCAGGTAGCACAATGCTATGTGAACCTGTCATAATAACACAGCATGTTAGCATGTGTGTGTGTGTTAATCTGTGTGTGTCAAATACCAGGTTGGGGAAGTGAAGGAAAAAATATGGGTCTTCCAGAACCCTTTCAAGTGGTAGCAGAAATGCACCCCCTTCTTCCCATACATAGTGGGTAATGGGTAATGAAATAACCTTGTACGGGTATAGAGTTCAGTAGGATTGGGGTTAAAATGTAAACAAAAGATCTATGATCTATGTGTGGAAGAATACTGGTATCCTACATATGAGTCATATGTTGTTCACTTTGGGTCCTTACAGCTACCACCGGATAGAAATGGTTAAGAATAAATTAGTAACTGTCTATGTGTGAGTTTCGCGTAGTAAAACAGGAACACATGATCTCAGACAGAACTCATGATTTAACCTGATTATGCTTCAGTAAAGGATATGCAAAATACGCCCGTATAATCATAATACCTGCTCAATGTTGGGAATGTTTGCTATGCCTCAGCCCCTTTCTAGGTGGGTATAAATATATGTGCCTGTACGCAATAAAATCAGAGATCTTATTATACATACACGCCTGTCTAAATAGAACTCGAGCGGCTCAAGAGAAATCAATTTGGAACTCCAAGGTATAGAAGTACTTGGAAGTTCTCCGACACACGTTATGCCTGGGACTCATATTTTGCCAGTTTATAGAGGTAAGTCTAGGGGTCTTCTGAGGTCAGGATATATTTGGCCCCTTCACAAAAGTAGGCAAGGGTATAATATCAAGCCTGCCCACATCACCCCACTACTTATTGCATATCTATATAGATAAAGTAAGGTCACAGAGGCCTAGCAACGTCTCTGGTTTGCTAAAGCCAATTAGCCCACAGGCCCTTTCCCTCTGTAATGTACAAATTCGCTTTAAACAATATACACTAACACACCAACACATTCTGACACCATACACTAACACACACACTTACTCTAACGCCATACACTAAACCTCCCCAACTCACACACACTAAAACTCTGAGGGAATTGGTTAGAGGTGCTCCTTGGTGCTATGCAACCACCCCACCAGCTTCAGGACAACCCTGCAGACTTAACCCTTCTCTATTAAATATAACTTGTGACGTTAGCCAATGAGTCATTATTATTTGTTATTACAAATAATTTACATTTAGTTCCTGATACCCGACTCCCTTAACTTCGAAGGAGAGGAATTGGGGGGGGGGTATTTTGGTGCCAGTTTAGAATCCTTGCTTAGGGACAGACTGGTGTGTGGAGTGCATGATGAAGCATTACAGAGGAGACTTCTTGCAAGACAAAACTTAACTTTTATTACTGCACAAGAAGAAGCGATTGCATACGAGGCTGCATATTTACACTCCAAAGAGATACAATCCTCCAGCAAAGATAACCCACCTGGAGTAAATCTAGTGAGGAAAATGGATGTTAAATCAAAGGATTTTTCACCACACACTAATGCCACTGCTCCATTTAAAGGGACTTGTTATAGTTGGGGCGGAAAACACAGACGTAATACATGTAATTTCCGAAAGGCAGTTTGCCACAAATGTAAACGTACAGGTCACATACAGAGAGTTTGCCAAAGTAAAGCCAGCGGAACACAAAACCAATATAATGCAAGAAAAAATGCAAGTACAATGCCAACCGCAGCGCACTCTGTTAATATGCCACATGCTGTTTGGGGTAGTGAAATGACTACAGGTGTTTACTCAAATGACTATGTAAATACAGTGGAAAATTCGCCATCAGGGCTTAAGATTTACACTGAGATTGTGCTCCAAGATGTTCCTTGCAAAATGAAAGTAGATTCCGGGTGCGCATATTCTTTGATTTCAGAAGAGACATTTGCCTTGTTATGGCCTCATAATGGCCCTTCAATAGTACCTTGTGATATTCATCTGGTAGATTACAACAGGCAAGTTGTGGATGTCAAGGGTGCTTGCTTTATACCAGTCAAATACGGTAAATTCAGAGGACACTTACGTTTAATAATTACTAAGGGACAAAGAGCAAGCTTGCTGGGTAGAGAGTGGTATGAACCCCTAGGAATCACATTAACTGGAGTTCATAATCTATGCACAAATACACTACAGAATGTGGTTGATGACTTTAGTGCAGTTTTCGAGGAAGGTCTTGGCATGTATAAAGGTCCTCCTGTTTCTTTTGTATTAGATCCTACAGTACCTCCAGTTCGTAGGAAGCCTCGCAAAGTTCCATTAGCTCTCAGACCCAAAATAGATGCTGAGATTACACGTCTTGTAGAACAAGTTATTCTTGAACCTGTGACACATCCTAAGTGGTGTACACCCATAGTTCCAGTGATGAAACCAAATGGTGATGTCAGAACCTGTGCGGATTACAAATGTACAATCAACAAATCCGCACAGGTTCTGACATCACCATTTGGTTTCATCACTGGAACTATGGGTGTACACCACTTAGGATGTGTCACAGGTTCAAGAATAACTTGTTCTACAAGACGTGTAATCTCAGCATCTATTTTGGGTCTGAGAGCTAATGGAACTTTCCATTCCAGCTGTTAATCAAATTCTTACTACTTTGGCAAAAAGGAAGGTATTTGCCAAATTAGATATGGCTCAAGCCTACCAGCCGTTACCTGTGGATGATGAGGCTGCTGATGCACAAACAGTCATAACACACAAAGGAGCTTTCTGAGCAAAACGTTTGCAGTTTGGAGTTTCCATTGCTGGAGGACCTCTTATCTGGATTTCCGGGTGTAATTCCTTATTTTGATGACGTTCTTATTGGAGCAGATTGTCTACAGTCATTGGCTGCACAGCTACAACTTGTTTTGAAACGTTTCCTTGACGCTGGTCTAAAACTTAAAAAAGAAAAGTGTGTTTTTGGTGTAAGCAGTGTGGATTTCCTTGGTTACAGAATCGACGCACATGGCATTCATCCAACTGATTCTAAGGTTGAAGCTATCCATAGAGCTCCAATTCCAACCAACAAACAAGAACTGCAAGCATTCCTAGGGTTGCTTAATTTTTACCATTCTTTCCTGCCTGACAAAGCCACCGGTGCTGAACCTCTGCATCATCTACTGGATAAAGACGCTCCATGGAGGTGGACTGACGTTCATACTAAAGCGTTCAATGCTGCAAAGAAGCTGTTGTCTTCTGACAGTGTCCTTGTACACTATGATTTAGAGAAACCACTTAACCTTACCTGCGATGCGTCTCCTTACGGCATTGGAGCTGATTTGAGTCACACTTTGAGAAATGGTGTTGAGGCTCCTATTGCATTTTATTCACGGACCTTATCTACAACAGAGAGGAATTATGCCCAAATTGACAAGGAGGCGTTAGCTATTGTATCCGGGGTAAAAAAGTTTTATGACTATTTGTATGGGCGGAGGTTTACTATTGTAACAGATCATAAGCCTTTACTGGGGCTGTTCACCAGCAATACTCCCACTCCTCAAATTATTTCCCCGCTCATGCTTAGGTGGTCCCTTATGTTGAATGCTTATGATTGTGAGTATCACAACTGCTGATGGGTTAAGCCGGTTACCTTTGCCTTCTCCTGATTTCCTTGTTCCTCCTATGTCCGAGGTTCTCATGTTGGAATCTGTTTCAAACCCTCCTTTACATGCAAATGATATTGCTCGTATGTCGGCCAAGGATCCATTGCTCTCTCGTGTGCTCAACTGGGTTTGGAGGGGGTGGCCAAAAGCAAAAGTTGAAGACAAGTTCAAGCCATTTGTTGTACGCCAACATGAACTATCTGCCTATAAAGGTTGTCTTTTATGGGGGAACAGAGTGGTAATTCCAAATGCAGGACAAGCTAAAGTTTTACATGCCCTCCATGAGGGACATCCTGGAATAGTTCGCATGAAAGCTTTAGCCAGAAGTTATGTTTGATGGCCTAAAATGGATGAAGTTATTGAGAAGTGGGTAAAGAACTGTGCACCATGTCAATCCACATGTCATGCTCCAGCTAAAGCCCCGGTACAACCATGGGAAGAGACTAGGTCACCTTGGTCCCGTTTACATATAGATTTTGCTGGCCCTTTTCATGTACAAATGGTTTTTTTTAGTTGTTGACTCCTTTTCGAAATGGTTAGCAGTTGTTCCAGTTACATCTGCTGCCTCGGTCACTGTCATAAAGATTCTAACGAGTCTGTTTGCTACACATGGGTTGCCGGATACAATTGTGTCTGATAATGGCACACAATTTACCTCATCAGAATTCAAAATCTTTATGGAAAGTAATCTTATTCGACATGTCACAATTGCACCATTTCATCCATCCTCAAATGGTCAAGCTGAGCGTATGGTTCAGACCCCAAAAGACTCACTCAAGAGAATTATTGCAAAACATGTGACACCATGCTCAAGCACCGGTAGGAGTCCAGCAGAGCTCCTCATGAACCGCCGTCTAAAAACTTGTCTGGATCGTTTACATCCTGATTTGATGGCTGAGCTGCAAGAGAAGCAAGAATTGCAATTCAATGAGCGCTATAATGTTTCTACTGTGAGAGTATTTGTACCTGACAGTGCTGTTTATGTGAGGAACTATGCTTTTGGGCCTAGATGGATACCTGCACAAGTACTTGTGGCCACATGACCCTTGTCATACAAAGTACAGACTGCTGATGGTAGAATATTACGAAGGCACATAGATCAGATCCGGGAACGAAGTAACGAGATTGTGCCTGCTGCGGGTCCCAGTAATACTGGGTCTCCTGTGATGCCAGATGTTGGTGAACCACTAGAAGCTACAGGTGTCAGTTCTCCAGGAGTTGTTGTTGCAGAGCCAGTTCCTTGTAGTCCACAGGACAGAGCACAGGACGACGGCCAAGCTGATGGTCCAGGCGAATCTGCTCCAACCTTGGGGCGGCCAAGGAGTAATATCCACCCTCCCAATTATCTGAAAAACTTTGAGGTCTAGGGGGAGGAGTGTTATGTATTGGGGTACTACGTAGTCTGTTTTGCCAGTAGATGGCAGCATAATGGAAATGTGCACTTGTTCTGTTGTGTTAGCTCTCTTGTGTATATATCTTAATGTGTTGCATGTGGTTAATGAAGTAAAGAAAAGAAGTTATGTTCCACTGCTTGTCTGTGTTTGTGAGCAACATCTACATAACATTCAAATACACAAAAATAACATTTGTCTATTTTTTCATTCTGTCTCCTCTGTAAAGGTGCTGCTAAAAAATGATTCACATTGATCCTGCCACAGTATTTTATTTCTTCGTTACGTGTGTGTTTTTCCTGTATTTTTCCTTCGATTGGAGTAGAAGTGTTGATCGGAATTTACCTCCAGGACCAAAGCCTTTGCCACTTATTGGGAATTTGCACCTTGTGGACCTATGGCAACCTTATGATTCACTTAAACAGGTAATGTTAAACTAACAAAAATCATGATATATTAAAATCATGTTGACATACATGATAACACTCAATGTTCATTGATCTGGAGACTTCTGCTTTCCTCTTCGTCTAAAAGTATTATAGCAGGCCATGAAGTTAAGTTTGTTGGATCTATACCAAGGGGAATGAGATAGGAGGTTTAGGTAAAAAGACAAGCGTAATTTGGTGCTTTTGGGTACAAATGGTTAACTCATTAAACATCTAGGTATTGTTAAACAATACAGAACAACTGACATTATTGCTTAGTATATTGGGAGTATTAGACAAAAGAAAATATTCTCACAAATTTGGGGGTTTGTGGCTAAAAACTCAAAAGTTGAAGATATTGTGCTAAATGTAACGCCCTGTTGACTTGGCATGATCCAGTCTATTCTTGTTTAGGATTTATGTTTTTTATTTTTTATTAGTTATGTAGCAAATAAGATATATACATATATATATATATATTGGGGTTTTTTTTCAGTTATCAAAGAAGTATGGATCCATATTCACTATTTATTCAGGAACAAAGAGGTCAGTGGTGCTGTGTGGTTACGAGACCGTGAAAGACGCTCTCGTTAATCACGCGGAGGCATTTTCTGGAAGAGCCCGTATGCAGATCTTACAGGATTACTCGCAAGGGTATGGTAAGTAAAATAAATAGTACAAATCCTAAAACCGAGAGAAATAATAATTAGTCCTATGGGTGATGCAAACAGGTCCAAATGCCACAAAACATATTACATGAAGGGGAGGGAAGTCAACACACAAAACACTCTTCGCT
This sequence comes from Spea bombifrons, assembly GCF_027358695.1. Lineage (NCBI taxonomy): Eukaryota > Metazoa > Chordata > Amphibia > Anura > Pelobatidae > Spea > Spea bombifrons. The sequence goes on along the minus strand of NC_071089.1, from coordinate 115,259,126 downwards.
TGCAAGCAATTGCCTGCTGGAGCTTCCAGTTAATGCAACTTGAAGACAGCAAGCAATTTCTGTGCCTGAGAGTTACAAATGCCGGATGGCTCAAGCATCATTAAAAGGAAAGAATGGTAAAATCATCATACGGCCCAGTAATAAAGCGGCACACGGCAATTATGTCAGAGAAAACGCTCGCTATCTAGTAAGTTTTAGGTAAAGCCCCTAAATGTTTAAATCAGAACAGACCAACAACCCTTTGCTCCCCTGCTAGCCAGCTGTGAAAATAGAATTTCCCTTGTTTAAATTCCATGGTTTTTTTTATATACCTCCCAGGTGTTTCTTTTTCCGATGATGAGAACTGGAAAGTAATGAGAAGATTTATCCTCTCAACACTACGAGATTTTGGAATGGGAAAGACAATCATAGAAAATAAAATTAACGAAGAATGCGATTGCTTGGTGGAAAAACTACATTCTTACAAAGGTTAGAGCTGGCTTGTACTAATGCATTTGGGTTTGTTTATGTCAGGAAACTGGGTCCATACAGACGACTGTAAAGACCCAGAGCGCCCAAGGATGGAGTTCAGGAGGTATTGCACAGTAGTGGAGTTTTACAGGGCCTGGTGCAGAGCGACCGCACTCACCCGGGTGTTGAGCACCTAAGGTTGTGTAGCCACATACCAGCGCCCTGATATAGCGGCGGATGTAGTCCAGAACAGAGCAGAACCAAACTTGGCTGGATGTGGAAATCCTAACTAAACTTGGATCTGACAAAACGAACAGAACTTGGAGATATCCTGCAGGCACCCTGGAGCAGGCATGAAACATAGCACTGGAATCATGTGCAGGATGCTGCAGGCTGGGAGTATGGAAGCTAAGCAGAGTATCAACAGAAACGTAGCAAGCAAGGGGGACAGAGCAAGGAACAGGGAGACCAAGCAAGGAACATAACCAGACAAGACATACATGGTACAGAGCACAACAAAGGACAGGGAACAAGGCAAGGAACACAGGGGAAGGAGTGAGGAGCCGGAATCCTCGGACACTTCTGCTTTAAGCAAGGATAGGACATATTAACTGGGACATGGGGAGAGGAGAGAGGAACCGAAATCCTCAGATGATTCAGGGAAGGAGGGCAAAGGTACATAAGAGACAGACAAACATGAATACAGGAACTAGCCTAGGGCTATGAGATAACAATTGGAGATTCCGTCACATCTTATGGCCATAGAATGCTTAGCCCACCACTACGCCAAAGTACTCCAATGACGGTGGGTCCTAACGCTAAGCCCTGCATACGAAAGTACTGATAAACTAAACATTGAATCCAAACAAAGAACCGAGAAGGACAAACCTTTAGACTACAGACTGAGACAAACAGAACAAACGGGTGGGACACACCTTATAAAGGAAACAGGAGCTGAAGCAAAGAGCAGACTGGATTCAAGGAATCAGAGGTTCAGGACAGAGCATACAGAAATCCAGGAGTGGACCACAGCAAAACATGGGAACTGAGGCAAGGCAGGGAAAAACAGAGATATGCAGCTCCACAGCCTGGATGGACCCTGACAGTTTAGAGCTTTTCTGTATTGGTATAAAGTAATGCATTTGTTTCAGAGAAGTAAACGTAAAATCTGATTTCATTGATAGGTGATGAAGGTATCAAAAATTTAGAATTTGACGGCAGATAAGAACCATTTGACCGATCTAGTCTGCCTGTTATATGATGCTGGTGGAACAATAACACTGTAAATAAAATGACTCATCTTCATAGAAACATCGCCTGTCAATGAGGTGCTTAATGCCAAGTCATATGTGTTGATTTTGTCGGGTATCTTTTTTATGTGGTGTGATTGAGCTCCTTTCCATTCTCAGACTCTTGGATTCTGGATAAAATGATAGACTTGTATATTGTGCAGTCACAGGCTGGCACGTTTTATCCGACCGTTGCTTCTGCCCCCACTGCATGGTCAACTTTGTTTCTCTTTCCAGGAGAGCCATTCGAAAACACCATGTTAATGAATTCTGCTATAGCCAATATCATCATATCCATTGTTATTGGTGAACGGTTTGACTATGACAACCCAAGAATTTTGAGAATCATATACTTAATAAATGAAATTTTAAGACTTTTTGCACATCCCATCACCCTGGTAAGAAGTTCTAGCCTCTTTTCACCTTGATAATTCCATGTTACTCTTGAAGTATACTCTACTAATTATGATTCCAAACATAATCCTGATTCCAGTAATGCTTTTTGTCTACAAGGATGATTATCTACAGTTAAGTAGTCAAAAATAAACTACATTGAGGAATAACTTAATGTAGTTTTGATTTAATTTAGGCTTGAACAAACCCAAGCCCACTCACAGACTAATTCCCACAGAACAATGAGATTGAAAGGGATAGAATTTTTAAATTATGGGGAAACAGCTTCTTGATCCAAGTGGAGATCTGGGGTCAAGAAGGAATTTTTTTGTGCAAAATTGGAAAGAGCCACAACTGGGGGTTTTTTTTGCCTTCTTTTGGATCAACAGCAAGAAATAAACAGATATTGGAAAGGCTGAACTTGATGGACGCAAGTCTTTTTTCAGCCTATGTAACTATGAAAGAGGTGATAATATGGTTCGAGAGCTGCAGATCAACGGCAGTTGGACAGCAGGTTGTAGGTTACCCCCTATGTTAATCTTCTGGGTTGTTATCCATTTGTATATATGACCATATGCTGTGGTGCCATTTGATCGGTTATGGGATGACCTTTGAATACAAGCGTGCTAGGGCTGTTTTACGTCCCCGTGAAGATCTGCAGTCTGAAATGTAAGGCCAAACAACACAACAACAAAAAAAAAGAAAAGAAAAAAGAAGAGTTTCCAAATGAAATAAAATATGTCATTAAATAAATATGTTTCATTAAATTATTTGAAAAGGTTCTTTTAACTGAAATCTTCTAAAAACAAACCAACCTTCTTATTTACTTTGTAACTCAGCGATTATGTTATAGGTTAGGTTAAAACCTGTACTAATATTTGCTAATTTTATTTTTTTACCAAAGCTATATAACACCTTTCCATCTGTCATTCGCTGGTTTCCTGGGAGCCATAAAACGGTTTTGAAATACATGGAGGAGCTGAGGTTGTTTTTTAAGGAGATATTTATAAACCGCAAAAAGCAACTGGACATCAATGACCAGCAAAATGTGATAGATGCATTCCTCGCCAAACAACAAGCGGTGCGTGTCTATTCCATTTAAATTTGCACGCGTTACTGTGCTGTTTCAAACTCACCTTGTAGTAACACTGCCAAAACATATTGTGTGTTCTTCTTATATAGTCTATATTTTGCATATATACCATTCAAAAGATCACTTAGAAACGTCCTTCTTCTTGAGAGAACACAGAAAATGTGTCCATTAAAATACCATGAAATGCATGAGAAATCCAGCGCAGACGGGGTTAATGCTGTAATTGACTATTGTAGCTGAAAACTGCTAATTTTTTATGGAATCTCTTCATAGGCGCACAGAGGCCCTTTATCACTCCCATCACTCCTTTACCACTCCCATCACTCCTGTGTTCCAATGGCACGTTGTGTTCGCTGATCCAAGTTTAAAAGGCTAATTGATGGTTAGAAAACCCTTTTGTAATTATGTCACAGCCAGAAGTGTCCTTGTTTTCCATGAAATCAGCTGAGGGACCCCAACAGTAGCATGTATGGATCATGCACATAGAAAACACATAGAAAGCTTTAGCGCGCAGGTACACACTATAACGGTGTAGTCTTTAGCCATACCGTGTGATATATCGCCCACTGTCAGAACCAAAACATTTAAGTTTCCATATTCCATATTTTTCTTTACAGGAAAAGCCTAATCCTGAATTATATTTCCATGATCAAAATCTCAGAATACTTGTGACTGATGTATTTGCTGGCGGGATGGAGACGACCTCAACCACCCTCCGATGGGGCCTTCTGCTAATGATGAAGTACCCAGAAATTCAAAGTTAGATTACTGTGGCGCATTTAGAACTTTTTTAATTTTCCGTAGCACTCACCCCTGCAATGGTTTAGCCTCTGCCGAGTACCAAGATATGATGTCATACCCTGGTGCTCTGCTTCTCAAGGATGAACAACCGCATGCTGTGGGTGATAGGTTCACCCCAATGCTTCACGGTGCACCACAGAGCCAAATAACTCAACTGGGCGCCTGTCTGGACCTGCCACCTTGGACCTTGGTAGAATATGCCACTGAACACTTATATTTCTTAACAACTATACATAGGGATTTGCCCTTACATCTGCATATAGGAGTTGGGTCAAGGCGGACGGTTATCTGGATGGGGCAGTTCTTGCTGCACCGTAGACTGTGGCTACCTTGAGCAGAAGGCATGGCTAGTACAGGAAACTGAGCAGTGCTGGATAGTTCCTAGATGCTATATTGATACAAATCCATTAGCCATAAAAAAAACTATTGATTAGAATTCAAAATAGCAGTCAATGTCAATTATAATTCCGTTTTGACTTTTCCCCACGTTAATAGAGTTTTAGTATTTAAAAACTTCTCAATCGCTCCTAAATCCTGGACTGTTAGGTGTGCCTTGAGGAGAGGGTTGAGGAGCACTCTTAACACATAGCTGAGTTGTTGAGCTCAAATGTTTTATCTCAAATGTACCCACATGATCTTAGGCATAATTCAAACTTAAATCTAAAACTTACATCATACATAATGAAGGTTGGGGAATATTTATTTTAACAGTAATAATAATAATATTATTTGGTATGACTTTAATACCTCTGTTGTTTATAGAAAAGGTCCAAGATGAAATAGAAGAAGTGATTGGATCTGCCACACCTCAGGCAGAACACAGAAAGTTAATGCCGTATACCGACGCCGTTATTCATGAAATCCAAAGATTCAGTGACATCGTACCAATCGCCGTTCCACATGCAACTACTCAAGATGTTATATTTAGAGGATATTTTATTCCAAAGGCAAGTATCTGAGTTTATATAGCTGGATAGAAACAACAATCTAATCTATTTTACATTATATATATATATATCCATAGGATCACCCATCTTAACTCTCCAAAGGAGCCGCAAAGAGGTATAAAGGGGTACAGAGAATTCTTATAAAAGAATATGGAAATATCACATGAACAGGGTACAGAATTTCTTTACTCCATGAGGTTCATTTGTACTATAAACAGTCATGGCTTTTTCTTTTAATAGGGTACCGAAATCATCACATTTCTAACGTCTGTACTAAAGGATAAAGCTCACTTCGAGAAACCAGATGAGTTTTACCCCCAACATTTTCTAGACTCTGAAGGAAAATTTGTAAAGAAAGAGGCATTTATTCCTTTCTCATTAGGTATGATATTTGCTCTTAAATCATATCAAGAATATCTTACATAGTTTTGTTAAACTAACAAAGATCAGAATGTTTGCTTTATCTCCTGCAAGAAACTTGATACAGTTATTTCCAACATTGATACATATGACAGGGCAGAATTGGAAGGTTTCCATGGGCTATAGAATGCAATGCAGGCTGGCCTTAAAACAAATGTCCTTTGTGACCGAGGACAGCATACAATGCCCCCTATTCTAATGCCAGCATCCTGCCTCTGTACTGATATATACCGTGTACCAGTGCTTGATGCAGGCTAGGTGGGTTGAATGGTTCTTACGTGCCATCTTATTCTATGTGAGATGTGAGCACTGTTCTGCTAATAGCATTTAAATGCCTGAACAGAAGTTCAGGCATTGGAAATCTGGGGTGTCACAGCTTAGATTGCAAGAAGAATTGTGCATTGCAGGAAACATTGGACAGTACAGATACTGCTGAGGCCTCTAAAAATAAGACATTTTAAAAATGTGGAAAAAAATTAAAAAAGGAAAAGAAAAACAAATCAAATAAAAAGGCAAATGTCCTCAAAGTAGAGCTCAGTGAAATGTGCTACTTTACACCCATTTTAAAAGATCACCCATTTCTATTGTATAAAAAATCTTCTTAGATATTGTATATTAATCTCGTTCTTATTTTTAGGTCGAAGGAGTTGCATTGGTGAAAATTTAGCCAAAATGGAGCTTTTCCTGTTCATCATTAGGCTGCTGCAGAATTTCACATTCCAGCCTCCCCCGGGGGCTGAACTTGATATCACACCAGTTATTGGCTCTACTAGTCCTCCAAAACCACATTGTATGTGTGCGGTGCCTCGCAAATAGTATAACGGAAACTGAGTTTTTTCTTTTTTGTAAACAGAATACGCATTTAGAACATGTCTACATGTATTTACATAATAAATATATATAACGCTTATATGTTTAAATATTTTTTCTAATATTTATATATTTAACCCATTAAGGACATTGCATTGTGAGCCCGTACATGTACAGGCTACACCATCCTTATTTTTTTCTTATTTCATAGGCATTGCCTTTTTTAGATTTGAACAACTCAGATGTGGCCAACTTCACATGAAACACTGTTGTGGGACGGGCATATGCTAGAACTGGATAGAGAAGGCCCCAACCATTTGTAAATTATGTATAAAGAGGGGGGTCAAGCATGATGTTATAAGGACCCAGCAGTAGTTGGAGTTCTTTTGAAGACACTTACTGTTCCCCTTTTGAAATGTGGTTTTGTAGACACATGTCTATTCTAGTAGGGGTGATCCCAATGAGGTGGGCTTCTGAACAACAAAGGCTGGACCTGTTGGTGGCTGCTGTCTCCTGACATTGAGGAGAGAGGCGCAGCTGTAAATGAGCAGGCGCCTAAAAACCTCCTGCCGCTGCAAACGAGCGACACATCACCCAGCTAACGTGCCAGGCGGCTGGCTCTAGTTCCTCTTACGGAGGAGGACTGGAGACTAAGGTGCCATCAATGGTGTGTGGTGCAGGTCATGCGCTGACATGACTCCACCTCCAAGGGTGGGGAACGACGGGGTACAGGGGGCAACATAATGAGGTTTTGCCTAAGGTGGCAAAAATCCTTGCATCAGCCTTGTTAAATACGCATTAAACCGTGTGCGCACGCATGACCCTCATAAGCCCACCATACCTCCACCTCCTTTATCGGATATGTTTTGGGAATTAGGAGGTTAACGTGGTTACAAAATCAAATTAGTTTAAAAATGAAACAGAAAATTACAAAATATCTACCTACCCCTCTCCCTTCAAGTACTTAAGGTGGGCAGGGACACAGTCTTTGGCCTTTGGGTGGGCAGTAATAATAATAATCCATGTGCAAAAAGAAAGCAGTATTTTCCTGCTCTTATCTATCTCCTTCTTCTTAGGATAAAGGGTAAAGGGCTCATGAAGCCCAATTGTGGGAGGGGACACGGTATAGGGTGACTGAATCCTTGAGGTCCTCTCTTTGGACCTGTAAATTAGCTTAAATTGGGCTCTTTCTGCCTGCTAGATCTCACTAGTGCATATTGGAGGCCACTAGGACCGATTGTAGGGCTCACCAGGCCACGTGAGGAGGTAGTGGCTCAGCACACACTATTCCAAAATAATGCCCCAGCGGGGACAAGGGTAAGTTACAACTAAAAACAAACCAATCCCGTACCCGGGATCAAAAATACCCTTATTATAACCCCACCCTAAAACATAACTTTTATTAATATGTTTGTTAAAAGGTTTTAAAAGATTTTTAAAAACACCAGTGTCACCAGTCCTACCATGAAAGGTATACGTCACTGTAACATGAGGGCATATGCCCACAGTTGTATAACACTAATAATATCAGATCATATATACTGTCGATGTCTGCAGTCCTAACAACAGAAATAATTGAATTATGACCAGTGACACAGGCTTATTAAAAACTCAGACGAATAGCCCCCCTGACATGTTTCGCTCCTCAGAGCTTCATCAGAGGGCTGGGCTAATGGCTTCCAAAATGGAGACTGTTTGGCCTTATATCTCCTTTGTTAATGACATCACGGCTCAGCAGACACTGGTGAGAGGGCACTTATACCTATCTTGCTGAAACAGTCCCATCACACAAATCAGTCACCCTGACCAGGTCAAACATACTCAAATGCACGCTTAAATAACATACACCATATGGACAAAAGTATTGGGACACGCCTCTTAATTATTGAATTCAGGTGTTTCAATCAGACCCATTGCTACAGGTGTATAAAATGAAGCACCTAGCCATGCAGTCTGCATTTACAAACACTTTTGTAATGGGTTGTTCGAAGAGCTCAGGGAATTCATGTGTTGTAATTATGATAAGATCCCACCTTTGCAATAAGTCAGTTTGTGAAATTTCATCCCCGCTAGATATTCCACGGTCCACTGACAGCGGTATTATGGGAACGTGGAAGAGTTTAGGAACAACAGCAACTCTTTAAGTCATAGAGCAGTGTCACCGAGTTTGAGGCGCTCTGCTGATTCCATAGCTGAAGCTCCACTTGGAGCTCTTACTAAACAATACATTTGGTAATTATACAGGTAGGACAGCTAATCTGTCCCAAACCCCAAAACCCCCAAAATAACAGTTCTTTTACCTCACAGAACTGTTTCATTCAGCTTTGCAACAGCAGGTGACTTCCGAACTCTACTGTTTACAACCTCCTTAATAAGGCCTCAGTTCTTAATTAGTGGCTGCAGAGGAGGCTAATGGGTACAGCCGTAAAAACAAGCTGGGACCAAAATACTTTCCTTCCAGCACTTTACCTGCCTCTCTCCACCCTTTCTTGGTGTCTACGGGGTTCGAGACTCCCTTCATTAACAGACCTGCCTTTCTCTTCATCACTATAAATATATATATATAGAGAGAGAGAGAGAGAGAGAGAGCAGCATATCTGTAGTGGGCAGAGTGGCAGCATATCTGGTGGAGCAGAGTGGCGGTGTCACGTATGCTAGCACCAGAAGGCACTCACCGCAGGAGATCTTAAGAACAGGGAACCAGCAGGAATTCGGATGATCCCAATCGGGAGGAAGCCGCAGTGATAGCAGAGAAGGTGGATACTGAGCTGAAGCAGCAGGTGCAACAAGCAGCAGATGATGGGAACACAATGCAGGTAGTCAGACACGCCAGGGGTCAGGTACACTAAGCGAGTAGTCAGACGAGCCAGGGGTCCGGTACACGAAGCGGGTAGTCAGGCGAGCCAGGGGTCCGGTACACGAAGCGGGTAGTCAGGCGAGCCAGGGGTCCGGTACACGAAGCGGGTAGTCAGGCGAGCCAGGGGTCGGTAACAAGAATCTCAGGCAGAGGTACAAAATCAGCAGGCAGGAGGGTAGTCAGGATAGCCAAAGGTCAACCAAGGTAACAGCAAAACCACAAATGCAAACTCAGAGATAAGGACCACAACAGGGTGCCTGTGGACAGATCTGCAGGGTTTTTGAATCTGGCGCCACTTCAAGCCACGCCCCCAACAGAGCGTCAGGGGCGTGCCCTAAGACGTCCTTCTGACTCACGGCTCCAGCCGTGAGAATTGGCTGCGCCCCCAGTGGAGACCGGCGAACCGGTAAGTAAAACTTTCTGGGGATTCCTAAGGCAGCGAGCAGTCTTTATCCTGATCGCTGCCGAATCCCCAGACCTGCCACCCGGCTTCTTGCACCGGCGATCGGGTTGTAGATCGCCAGTGCAGGGAGATCGGGGACTCCGGGCCCCACCGCACTTACGTGCGGATGTCCGCCCGCCGGAGACGGAGCCCGAGCTCTCCAGCTCGGGTCTCCGTGAGCCGCGAGCGGATCGCCGCACACGAGACCCCGGGACCGCGACCGGACCCGGGACCGCGACCGGACCCGGGACCGCGACAGGCGGCATATCTGGGGGCAGAGTGGCGGCATATCTGGGGGGAGAGTGGCGGCATATCTGGGGGCAGAGGGGCATATCTATAAGTAAGGTGCATTAAAATGGCTATTGGTTTTCTGTTTGTATGTAATATATGTTGACTAACTGCATAATAGATGCCAAAAATGTTAAAATACAGTGTGTGAGTTAGAATACTGTTTTACTATTCCACTGATGTGTATTTTTTCAAAAAAATCAAAATTTTTCTTTAAAAAGCACCTAACTTTTAGGGTGCGGCCTATAATCGGGTGCGGCCCATAATCGAGCCAATATGGTATATTATTTTACATTTTTATATTACACAAAAAGTAGTTGGAGCTTTATATAAGAAGCCTTGATGAAAATAAATGCTCATCAAGTACCTCCTGATTAAATGTCTCTCCAGACACGGTAGCTATGGAGCTAGAGCGCGATTCCTCCTTATGATGAGAAAGATGGCACCTTGAGGCAATGTATTTATTATTTGCCTATTATTACTGTATACATCTCTGGGGGTTATTACTGTATACAGCACTGGGGGTTATATTACTGTATACCGCGCTGGAGGATTATTACTGTATACAGCACTGGGAGTTATTATTGTATACAGCGCTGGGGGTTATTACTATATACAGCGCTGGGGGGAGGGGGTATTAACCTCCAGCACTGTACACAGGGGTTTATGCTCAAAGAGATTTTTTTTTTTTTTTTCATGAGCTTCCCCTTTAAAAGAAAAATACAGCTTTGGGGAGTGAACTAGAAAGAATGATCACTGGTTGGACTGGTTTGGAAAGCAGATGTTTTGTAACAAACCAGTTATTTAAATTTTTTTATGCAAGGCGGGTGTGATGTTAACAGAAGGAGCACAAGAGAACGCTGGGGAACATCTATAGTTCTGTAAGTAAATAGCATCTGATAAAAGCCAATATGCTGTACCCATTGAATACCATCATGGGTTCAATACCTTAAGAATTTGATGGTGAAGATCAGTCCCTGGAGTGTTTGTAGTCCTGATTTTGGTTTAGGTGGTAAAGCATCCTGATCAGCCACATATACCGACAACCCAAAGCTGTCCATGTCTCTAGCTACACCTCCCAAAACAGGTGCCGTGGACATGCAAAATGTTGGTGGATATGCAAACTCGAACGGGGAGATTGAATCTACAGTCACTAGGGGGCCACACATTTGTAAAATGCACTTGGTACGCCATAAATCCCATGGCATTCACACACTCCACTGACACTGCACACTTACACAACTCACTGCATTCATAGGAATATTCTCACAAACTCAACATTCAGAAATATGCACTCACGCTATAAGGCAGCCAGTCTGATGACATACTCAGGTGTCCATAGCAGTAAATGCATGTTGGAGGATGTAGAAGGGGCACGGCTGGACCTGGAAGGGACACGGTTGGACACCCAAGAGCCCACAGTCCTCACAGACACTCACACAACTCATAGACACTCACACAGATAAACCTTCTCAATGTTACCTATGTAGGAAGCTGGATAGTCCGAACGACTACCTCCGCTGACTTGTGCTCCCTTAGCCTGGGACAACACACTTACCCCGGTTTCCCAGTCACTCGCCGAGACTCAGTGTAGGGTATAAACCAAAATAAAGACTGATTTATTTTAGACACAGGCGGCAAAACACACATTAACATAATCAAGATATTGGGATACAAACCGCCCCCTTAATCTGCCTCCCAGAGACAACAGGGGCAGTAACGGAATTAACATTACAATAGGGTCCCAAACTCCACTATCTATTACTGCCCAAAAAAGGGATGGCCGGGGGTAAATATCTCTAGTGGAGGAACTGGGGGGGGGGGGAGAGACTGATTTATGAGGTGGGGGAACTGACTTATAGAACTGATACAAAATTCTGATACAAAAATATAGTTTTGCACATTTTACATTTGTTCTTGCACTTTTATTAATCATCCCCATTGAATGATTGGCTGTTTTATTGCTGATTCTTTCCAGGAGAGCCTTTTGATAACACCACGTTAGTGAATGCCGCTGTGGCCAATATAATTGTGTCCATAATTCTTGTCCATCGATTTGAATATGACAACCCAACAATTTTAAGACTCATGCATTTAGTAAATGAGAATGTGAGACTTGCGGGGAGACCTTCGGTGCTGGTAAGTTGCCTCCATGCCAAGACTGATTTATTTTAGACACAGGCGGCAAAACACACATTAACATAATCAAGATATTGGGATACAAACCGCCCCCTTAATCTGCCTCCCAGAGACAACAGGGGCAGTAACGGAATTAACATTACAATAGGGTCCCAAACTCCACTATCTATTACTGCCCAAATCAGTTCCAGGGATGGCCGGGGGTAAATATCTCTAGTGGAGGAACTGGGGGGGAAGGAGAGACTGATTTATGAGGTGGGGGAACTGACTTATAGAACATATTAGTGCACCATGGGGGGGCTGACTTATACAACATAGTAGTGCACCATGGGGTGGGGAAGAAGAGTCTGACATTAAACTGAAACAATGGTTGCCACTCCCTGGTCTTTTCAAAGTCAGGGCCCATAGTCGGTAGGGAGGAGGCCGGCTCTCAGGCCTCTCCAGTTGCCCCAGTGATGGAGGGTTCCGTCACAATACTGTTAAAATTCCTTGACGTATTTGCCGGGTCAAAGCTATGTCCAAATGTTTAAATATCACTAGTAATTTCGCATTAAGCTTCACGACATGCACCAATTTTTTTTATTATTTTTGTCCCCTTTGTATAGGTTTTTCTAAAATAAAATGATTCCTGTTGATCCAGCCTCAGTACTTTTTTACTTTATTCTCTGTGTGTGTTTCCTATATTTTTACCGTTCTCGGGGCAAAAATATTTATTGGAATTTTCCTCCGGGGCCAAATCTATTATCAATCATTGGGACTTTGCATGTTTGGAATCTGAAGAGACCCTTTGATACACTTTTAAAGGTAATGTTTAATTGATTAAGAAATTCCGCATTGGAAAAATCAACCAAAAATATGATGTATTACAATCAAGATGTCTAATTTATCTAATTTTGTTGCAATAAACCCCCCTTTATCATCTATAAGCCTTAGTATTATTCTTAAGGATTATGAAATAGCCTTAATAAACCAGAATACACCACCGGTAAGTAAACTGCTGTGAATTCGGTTGAGGTCTGATCACAGCTCCCACATGGTCACCTTGAGACGCAGTAAAGTTGTGCGCCGATATATGACATCATATCTTGGCATTCGTCTTTACTCCATTGTGACTCCATTTACTCCATTAAGCCCCCTGGTGTCTCACTACACAATGAGGCGGTTAGATGAGAGATCTTTGCTGTCCATAGCCTCCATAGACTTACATATACCTCATTAAAAGACCTCCATAGACCTCATTAAAAGACCTCCATACCCTCCATAGACCTCATTAAAAGACCTCCATAGCCTCCATAGACCTCATTAAAAGACCTCCATAGACCTCCATAGACCTCATTAAAAGACCTCCATAGCCTCCATAGACCTCCACAGACCTCATTAAAAGGCTCTGTGTGCCTTTAAGACACAGCGTGGGATATGACGGCATATCCTGGTGCTCCGTTTGTATGGGATGCCAGCCATGCAGGGTACCTAGGGCAGCACCCAAGGTAAATATGTCACTGGCCCCAACTACAGCCACCCCTCCAACGGAGATGCCTTGGTCTAAGGAACTGAATTGTTGATAGGGTATTATGTTTTTCTTATTTTCCATTTTCAGTTATCCGAGCAGTATGGTTCAATATTCAGCATTCAGTTGGGTGCTGAGAAGATAGTGGTGCTGTGTGGCTACGACACCGTGAAAGATGCTCTCGTTAACCACTCCGAGGCGTTTTCTGGACGGGCCAACATACCAATCTTCCACGATGTATCTCAAGGATACGGTAAGTAAAATAAACGATACAAACCTTAAAACTTATAGTGCAGACAGTGATCCAAGTGCAAATACCAAAAACATATTACATGAAATGGAGGGCAGGTGACATCATCTACGTTATTTCCTGGCAATGTCCGGGACAGAAAATTACAGAAACTCTCCATGTAAAATTAGTATAGATAAATCATAGTCATGTTTGACAGTGGTGGTTATACCATATAAGATGCTCAGGTAGTTGCTCAGAGCCTCCATTTTTTTTTTCGTTTAGGGCCTTTTCCAGGAATACATTTTGTCTTATTCCTTAACGTTTGGCTGTAAATTCTAACGTCCTCTTAGTCTGCCTTTTTACGCACAGACACTAGACACGCCATTGGTGTTTTTTTTTTATTATTATTTATTTAATAAGGTTTTATGGGTAAAAAATAAAATTAAAATGTGTGGATTATTCTTCATACTTGCGTTCAAAATTTTTTTGCTAAATTTTGATCTATTTTTTGGGCAAAAAGTTTGATCTGTTGATTAAAGATCGGTAAAAAAATGTCTTTGTTATTGTTCGCCTTACATGTGTTGATAGATTTTAGCCATTTTTTTTTAAGGTGTGGCTTTTTCCCATGATGAAAACTGGAAAATTATGCGAAGGTTCGCCCTTTCTACACTACGAGATTTTGGAATGGGAAAGAAAACCATCGAAAATAATATTAACGAAGAATGTGAATCCTTGGTGGAAAAAATCAATTCTTACAAAGGTTAGAGTTTGAAATAATGCAGTTCGGTTTGTTTCGAAAAGAATTCTAATATCTGATACAAAATTCTGATACAAAAATATAGTTTTGCACATTTTACATTTGTTCTTGCACTTTTATTAATCATCCCCATTGAATGATTGGCTGTTTTATTGCTGATTCCTTCCAGGAGAGCCTTTTGATAACACCATGTTAGTGAATGCCGCTGTGGCCAATATAATTGTGTCCATAATTCTTGGCCATCGATTTGAATATGACAACCCAACAATTTTAAGACTCATGCATTTAGTAAATGAGAATGTGAGACTTGCGGGCAGACCTTCGGTGCTGGTAAGTTGCCTCCATGCCTTCTTTTCACGTTGATCTTGATCCGTGGTACTCTAGAAGTACGCTAAACTAACTAATGCTTGAAGCACCCAGCACTTGCTGGCTGGAAAGCACTCTTACTAAAATGGAATGGAGCGCCTTCTGCGCATGCACGTGAGGGGGTCTTATTAGACTGCGACTAGTCTGCAGCTGGCTGAATCTTCTTTGCTATGTTTTTTGCAAAGTGGGACTGCAGCTGCCAACCTCCACTCTTCTGAAACTACTCCTGCCATTAGCGACTGATTAAATAAGTATGAAAGGATTTGCCATGACACTTTGAAGCTCTTTTAATAACTGACGATCCCCTCTGTACATTTGCATGCAAAAAATGTTTTTGAAAAGAGGTCACTGAGCTATCACATGCATTTAAATACAAATGATGGCCAGGGTGCCCCTTTATGCCAGATCTAGATATAATTTAGGTTTACGTAGCCTACTCCCCTGTAGGACTGGATATTGCCCACGTACCTGTGCCTTCTACCCAGATGTGTTCATTTCACAAGAAAAGCCATTGGAAACAGTTTTCACCATGACGCAGACGACTAATACATGCAAAAAAATGTTACAACCTTATCTAATACATGCAAATTGCATTTTCTTGCCATAGCTGTACAACTCCTTTCCATCTATCCTGCAATGGATGCCTGGAAGCCAAAAGATTTACAAAAACGCCAATGAGTTAAAGATCTTTATGAAGGAGACTTTCATGAACCACAAGAAACAACTGGATATTAACGACAAGAAAAATCTTATTGACGCGTTCCTTGTCAAACAACAAGAGGTAATGGTGTATCCTTACCTGTTTATTTTTATATATTCGGCTTTACCAACAAAAATGAGCAAAAAGAGGTGATTGTGTCAGATAATTAAACCACAACATTGGTCGAAAGCACTTCTTCTAAATTCATCAAGTCCCCAAAATGTATCTAAAAGCATTGTATAAATAATATATATATATTATACACTATATGACCAAAATGTATGTGGACACCCCTCGTAATTATTGAGTTTAGGTGTTTCAGACGCACTCATTACTAGCAGGTGTATAAAGTCCAGCACATAGGCAGACATCTCCATAGACATCTTCATATTATGTATTTATTTATTTTATTACAGGAAAAGCCTAATCCGGAATTCTATTTCCACAATGAAAATCTAACAATGCTTGTGATTGATTTATTCGTTGCCGGGATGGAGACGACCTCGACCACTCTCCGGTGGGGCCTTCTTTTAATGATGAAATACCCGGACATTCAAAGTAAGATAACTATATATATATATATTGTAGACCTTCCAGAGATTGATGATTTAATTAGATATTTGACAATGTATACATCTAAAGAAAGGCCCAGGATAGTAGACCCGAATATAAGTCCCAAACAATCGGGTGAGACACATCTAGCTGTACCTTCATAACAAGGCGTTGTAATCGTTGTCAGATTGAAAGAATTGGGTGAAACTGGAGAGATCACCAGTATGAATCCAGTAGACATTAAAAAAACACAACAAATAATCTAAAATAACAGTCCATCAGTTAGACCACTATCCTGAATTCTGCTGTGACGGTGAGGTTTAATATTTTAGAAACTTCTATATGGCCTATCCATTGTATCGCCTGCATGAGAAATGTTTGCGCCATGTGCAATTTAATTGATATAGAAGTAAAAAGTAACAACGTAGAAAAACATATGCTTAAATATACATTCTGACATAGTCTGGCTTAGACCAACTAGACCTAGGGCCGCCCGTCTATTCCCCCTTCTTGTATGGCAAGCAAGTCTCCTGGTATGCCGCTTCTCAATAAGTCTTCTACCCAGTTAACATCTATTTACCAAAACCAGCAATGTCTGCCTTTAACAATGACGTTTTCCCATAGACACAATTACACAATTAAAATATTTCCTTTTGTGGTAATATTGTTTTGTTGGCTTATGAAGAGTATAGAGTTTTCCTTCTATATGATAATATTTTAATATATAACGCTTAAATGGGGTACTTTACTACCTGCATTTTTCGTAGAAAAGGTCCAAGATGAAATAGACAGAGTGATCGGATCTGCCCAGCCTCAAGCAGAACACAGAAAGCTAATGCCGTATACCGACGCCGTTATTCACGAAGTCCAAAGATTCGGTAACATTGTACCAATCAGCATCCCGCATGCAACTACTCAAGATGTTACATTCCGGGGATATTTTATCCCAAAGGCAAGTCTCTGAGTTTATAGCCGGATGAAGACATAAAAACCCTGCTCTGCTTTAAATGTTGAGGCTAAATTCAGGGTAAACATTATTATTACAGATAGTTTCATGTGAAATTAAAGAGTCACTAAATAATTAAATGAATATAAGGGGATGTATAATAACCGGGGGGTGGGAATTTGGGACCTGACCTCAGCCCTGGTTGAAATTCTACAGTTGAGTTAATTCAGAAACCTGTGTAATGGTGATTACAATGAAACTAATACACCCAATATGTATTAGAACCCCACCTTACGTCTATGGGAAGAGTCATCATAACTTCATGTTCTGAGGACCTACAGGGGTATCATACGCACTTTAATCCATATGATGGCTGAGTATATATATATATATATATATTAACCATTGGAATACACAGAGGGACCCAACCATGTATTTTTCCCCACTAGTTGCTTGCCTTGCAAGAGACTCCAAAAACATCTCTTCGGTAGCAATGCATATGTGCGGGATACTCACCGCCAGCCTACTCCGGCACATACATAGCAAGCGATTGCCTCCCTGGAGTTGAGCATCATGAATGCTGATGAAAGGACTTAGTAAGTATGTGCGCTCATGTGCGGTGAGGGTGATTAGGGCAGTATTTTGCCCCTTTAGGAAACTCATAACAGGCTGTAGACGTTCTTAGTTATTAATGAATGTATTCTCTTGTACCATGACCAACAGAGAGTATTGAGTGAATCGTGTGGAATTACCTTTTTTTATAGGACACTCAAGTCATCACAGTACTGACGTCTGTACTAAAGGATAAAGCTCACTTTGAGAAACCCGACCAGTTTTTCCCACAACATTTTCTAGACTCTGAAGGAAATTTTGTTAAGAATGAAGCATTTATGCCTTTCTCTGCAGGTAAACAATTTCCAAACATTTCCATCATGTTATACACCCTCAAGTCCTTCTAGATTTCTGGAAGTCCAGTTTGCTACGTGATGCGTTATCTATTATGTCCTGTTTACTCATTATGCTACACTGCATAATATGATGATACTATGCAAATCAACAAATAATAATCATAGCTAATATACAAAGAAGCCTGTTAGATCATGTCATCCATTTCTTTATTTATAGGTCGGAGGAGCTGCGCTGGGGAAAATTTAGCCAAAATGGAACTATTCCTGTTCTTCACCAGGCTGCTGCAAAAATTCACATTCCAGCCCCTTCCTGGAGAAGACCTCGACCTCACGCCACTTTCTGGGTTTACCAACCATCCGAAACCGCATCATATGCGTGCGCTACATCGCAGTTAGCACTAAACACCTGGACTTTTTATCTGGAATAAGCATTTTAGAATATGTGGCAATAAAATACCTGTTCTCCTGTTTTCTTCAATGACTGAATATAGTGCTACTTTTGAAGCAAAGAGAAGGACATTAAATACAGAAACATCTATAAATTGTGCAACGTAGAGTAAATAAAAGTGATTTAGTGTTCCAAGGAATTCATAGACCATTGACTCCAATTCCCCAAGGGCAGCCCAATATTTTTCTTCAATAAGTGCTTTTTGAATGTCCTCAAGTAAAAAAATTACCTGGAGGCCCATGGGGCCAAGCAAAAAGTTGAAAACTAATTGTTAGCTATTGTTTGTGAGGACAAAGCAACTTACAGAACTAATAGATGGCATTGACAGAGTGATAGAACCCATTGGAAGTACGAGATGCAAATGAGGCATCATCCTACTATTTATGAGATTTTTACACCCCTTTAAAATATAGGTTAGTCTAACCACATTTCAGGTGTCCACACCTGCAATACTCCACACAAGATATGAAAAGGGAATGGAATAGCATTTTGGTTGTTCCTTGTTTAGGGAAAGGACACGTTAAGGAGATGTTTCTCAGGGGCAGGCTGCAGCATTCCATTAGTGACTTGACATGAAGGAGAAGAGCAGAGTGAAATGTAACACCAAGACAGCAAGCGTGGTCTGTTGGGTGGATTGTGGCATTCTTATTAGTGATTGAGAGTTCACATAACAGGACTAATCAGAAGCTCAGTCTTGAAGATGTTGAGCTTCAGGTAATGGGACACCATGACCATGATGATGCAAGTCCATAAAGACAGTTGGTGAGATGAGTTAGAAGAAAAGGTGAGATTTCAGGAAAGGAAACATAAATTATCATGTCATCAGTGTTACTGAGAACCTATTAAGAACATATTATGTATGAGAAGGAGGCCGTATAGATGGAGAAGAGTAGAAGTAACAGATATGAGCCCTGAAAAACACCAAGTTCCAGGGAAGGAGACAGTAAAGGTGCAGTAAGAGAGGTATAACTTGAGGCAGGAGGGAGACCTGCAGGAGGTACAGGAGGTCAAGAGTGACGAAGGCTGTACTGAAGTCTAAGAGAATATGAAGAGAGAAGTGACCTTTTCTTTTAGAGATGAGGAGATAATTTGTTATTTTGGTGAGACTGTTTGTAGAAGGAAACTAGAATACACGAGCAGGTGTCGGTGTGGCAGAGCCTGTCCTGGTGTGTGTATTTGGGGGTCGGTGTGGCAAAACCTGTCCTGGTGTGTATTTGGTTGTCTGTTTTCTGGCACTTTATTTACTGTAGGAATAAATAGAACTATGTCATTTTTATTTATCCAGAGATAAAACGCCCTCCTGAATTTGTAGTTACTTCAGATGACAAAACTTTTTTGGCCCAGAAACAAGTGAGAGGAAAAGTAAAGGCATTGTGTTATTTACTCTATTTCAATCTGCATATTTTATTAAAAAGGATTAATGGCAGTAAATTGTGGCTTCAGGCATCCTGTGTATGATGACTTTTTTAGTGTACTGATTACTCTCAGTCCCATCACATAAGATTCTATCCTATTTTATCTGCCGAACACTGATGTTCTCTTTATGCTGTACACATCGATGCAGAAGAGTTAAAATTCTGTATATCTTATTTATTTCTATAAAATGGCCACCAAAATCCTCAGCACCAGGCCCGTGATGCTCTTAATCCGGCCCTGATCAACTCAGTGTGCGTCAACCAGCTTAAATCCAGCGTGTACCCACAGTGTGGCTAAAAAGCCATATTTTCTCTCAGTTCTGATTAAGTGGCCCACTGCAGAAAAAACTTGGACACCCCTGCATATGGTGTTAGAATGAGTGAGTAAGTGTATGGTGTTAGAGAAAGTGGGTATAAATGTATGGTGTTATGGTGCATGCATGCATGGTTTGAATGCATGTGTTAGCAGATAGTGTTAGTGTGTCTGAGTGTTAGTATATGGTGTTACAGAGCATGTGTAAATATCTGTTTCATCACTACGTTACCAAGGAGTACACATACCACAGAATTTCTTCACCCTGATACATTTAGCATAGGGTTGAGCCACAAGATAAGGTGACAGGGATGATTCCAATAGTGTGGAGGCTCAGGTATAGGCAGATAAACAAAAGGTTCTAGGTACAGGGGAGTAATAGATAGCAAAGCACTAGTAGGAGGTGGCAGACACCTGTATAAGTGATGCCACAGGTAGATGCCCAGTGCAGATATCACAGGATGCCAGGTCAGAAATGCAGGGTTAGCCAATGTCGGGTTTGGTACTCTAAATGGGCAGTTAAGACAAAGCCAAGGTCAGTACACAGAGCAGGTAAACGAGGCACCCATTGGGGTCAGGTAGCACAATGCTATGTGAACCTGTCATAATAACACAGCATGTTAGCATGTGTGTGTGTGTTAATCTGTGTGTGTCAAATACCAGGTTGGGGAAGTGAAGGAAAAAATATGGGTCTTCCAGAACCCTTTCAAGTGGTAGTAGAAAAATACCCCCTTCTTCCCATACATAGTGGGTAATGGGTAATGAAATAACCTAGTAGGGGTATATGGTTTAGTAAGATTGGGGTTAAAATGTAAAAAACAAAAGTGATCTATGTGTGGAAGAATACTAGTATTCTACATATGAGTCATATGTTGTTGACTTTGGGTCCTTACAGCTACCATCGGATAGAAATGGTTAAGAATAAATTAGTAACTGTCTATGTGTGAGTTTCGCGTAGTAAAACAGGAACACATGATCTCAGACAGAACTCATGATTTAACCTGATTATGCTTCAGTAAAGGATATGCAAAATACGCCCGTATAATCATAATAACTGCTCAATGTTGGGAATGTTTGCTATGCCTCAGCCCCTTTCTAGGTGGGTATAAATATATGTGCCTCTACGCAATAAAATCAGAGATCTTACTATAAATACACTCCTGACTGATTTCTCTCGAGCCGCTCGAGTTCTATTTAATTTGGAACCCCAAGGTATAGAAGTACTTGGAAGTTCTCTGACATATCTTATGCCGAGACTCATATTTTGCCAGTTTATAGAGGTAAGTCTAGGGGTCTTCTGAGGTCAGGATATATTTGGCCCCTTCGCATTAGTAGGCAAGGATATGATATCAAACCTGCCCACATAACATCACCCCACTACTTATTGCATATCTATATAGATAAAATAAGGTCACAGAGGCCTAGCAACATCTCTGGTTTGCTAAAGCCAATTAGCCCCCAGGCCCCTTCCCTCTGTAATGTACCAATTCACTTTAAACAATATACACTAACACACCAACACATTCTGACACCATACACTAACACACACACTTACTCTAACGCCATACACTAAACCTCCCCAACCCACACACACTCAAACTCTGAGGGAATTGGTTAGAGGTGCTCCTTGATGCTATGCAACCACCCCACCAGCTTCAGGACAACCCTGCAGACTTAACCCTTCTCTATTAAATGTAACTTGTGACGTTAGCCAATGAGTCATTATTATTTGTTATTACAAATAATTTACATTTAGTTCCTGATACCTGACTCCCTTAACTTCGAAGGAGAGGAATTGGGGGGGGGGGTATTTTGGTGCCAGTTTAGAATCCTTGCTTAGGGACAGGCTGGTGTGTGGAGTGCATGATGAAGCATTACAGAGGAGACTTCTTGCAAGACAAAACTTAACTTTTATTACTGCACAAGTAGAAGCGCTTGCATACGAGGCTGCATATTTACACTCCAAAGAGATACAATCCTCCAGCAAAGATAACCCACCTGGAGTAAATCTAGTGAGGAAAATGGATGTTAAATCAAAGGATTTTTCACCACACACTAATGTCACTGCTCCATTTAAAGGGACTTGTTATAGTTGCGGCGGAAAACACAGACGTAATACATGTAATTTCCGAAATGCAGTTTGCCACAAATGTAAACGTACAGGTCATATACAGAGAGTTTGCCAAAGTAAAGCCAGCGGGACACAAAACCAATATAATGCAAGAAAAAAATGCACGTACGATGCCAACCGCAGCGCACTCTGTTAATATGCCACATGCTGTTTGGGGTAGTGAAATGACTACAGGTGTTTACTCAAATGACTATGTAAATACAGTGGAAAATTCGCCATCAGGGCTTAAGATTTACACTGAGATTGTGCTCCAAGATGTTCCTTGCAAAATGGAAGGAGATTCCGGGTGCGCATATTCTTTGATTTCAGAAGAGACATTTGTCTTGTTATGGCCTCATAATGGCCCTTCAATAGTACCTTGTGATATTCATCTGGTAGATTACAACAAGTCAAATACGGTCAAATACGGTAAATTCAGAGGACACTTACGTTTAATAATTACTAAGGGACAAAGAGCAAGCTTGCTGGGTAGAGAGTGGTATGAACCCCTAGGAATCACATTAACTGGAGTTCATAATGTATCCACAAATACACTACAGAATGTGGTTGATGACTTTAGTGCAGTTTTTGAGGAAGGTCTTGGCATGTATAAAGGTCCTCCTGTTTCTTTTGTATTAGATCCTACAGTACCTCCAGTTCGTAGGAAGCCTCGCAAAGTTCCATTAGCTCTCAGACCCAAGATAGATGCTGAGATTACACGTCTTGTAGAACAAGTTATTCTTGAACCTGTGACACATCCTAAGTGGTGTACACCCATAGTTCCAGTGATGAAACCAAATGGTCATGTCAGAACCTGTGCGGATTACAAATGTACAATCAACAAAGCATTGCAAGAGCATCCTTATCAAATTCCAGCTGTTAATCAAATTCTTACTACTTTGGCAAAAAGGAAGGTATTTGCCAAATTAGATATGGCTCAAGCCTACCAGCAGTTACCTGTGGATGATGAGGCTGCTGATGCACAAACAGTCATAAAACACAAAGGAGCTTTCCGAGCAAAACGTTTGCAGTTTGGAGTTTCCATTGCTCCTGGCATATTTCAGAAATTAACGGAGGACCTCTTATCTGGACTTCCGGGTGTAATTCCTTATTTTGATGACGTTCTTATTGGAGCAGATTGTCTACAGTCATTGGCTGCACAGCCAATGCACATGCAAATGATATTGCTCGTATGTCGGCCAAGGATCCATTGCTCTCTCGTGTGCTCAACTGGGTTTGGAGGGGGTGGCCAAAAGCAAAAGTTGAAGACAAGTTCAAGCCATTTATTGTACGCCAACATGAACTATCTGCCTATAAAGGTTGTCTTTTATGGGGGAACAGAGTGGTAATTCCAAATGCAGGACAAGCTAAAGTTTTACATGCCCTCCATGAGGGACATCCTGGAATAGTTCGCATGAAAGCTTTAGCCAGAAGTTATGTTTGGTGGCCTAAAATGGATGAAGTTATTGAGAAGTGGGTAAAGAACTGTGCACCATGTCAATCCACATGTCATGCTCCAGCTAAAGCCCCGGTACAACCATGGGAAGAGACTAGGTCACCTTGGTCCCGTTTACATATAGATTTTGCTGGCCCTTTTCATGTACAAATGGTTTTTTTGTAGTTGTTGACTCCTTTTCGAAATGGTTAGAAGTTGTTCCAGTTGCATCTGCTACCTCGGTCACTGTCATAAAGATTCTAACGAGTCTGTTTGCTACACATGGGTTGCCGGATACAATTGTGTCTGATAATGGCACACAATTTACCTCATCAGAATTCAAAATCTTTATGGAAAGTAATCTTATTCGACATGTCACAACTGCACCATTTCATCCATCCTCAAATGGTCAAGCTGAGCGTATGGTTCAGCCCACAAAAGACTCACTCAAGAGAATTATTGCAAAACATGTGACACCATGCTCAAGCACCGGTAGGAGTCCAGCAGAGCTCCTCATGAACCGCCGTCTAAAAACTTGTCTGGATCGTTTACATCCTGATTTGATGGCTGAGCTGCAAGAGAAGCAAGAATTGCAATTCAATGAGCGCTATAATGTTTCTACTGTGAGAGTATTTGTACCTGACAGTGCTGTTTATGTGAGGAACTATGCTTTTGGGCCTAGATGGATACCTGCACAAGTACTTGTGGCCACAGGACCTTTGTCATACAAAGTACAGATTGCTGATGGTAGAATATTACGAAGGCACATAGATCAGATCCGGGAACGAAGTAACAAGATTGTGCCTGCTGCGGGTCCCAGTCATACTGGGTCTCCTGTGATGCTAGATGTTGGAGAACCACTAGATGATACAGGTGTCAGTTCTCCAGGAGTTGTTGTTGCAGAGCCAGGACAGAGCACAGGACGACGGCCAAGCTGATGGTCCAGGCGAATCTGCTCCAACCTTGGGGCGGCCAAGGAGTAATATCCACCCTCCCAATTATCTGAAAAACTTTGAGGTCTAGGGGGGAGGAGTGTTATGTATTGGGGTACTATGTAGTCTGTTTGCCAGTAGATGGCAGCATAATGGAAATGTGCACTTGTTCTGTTGTGTTAGGTCTCTTGTGTATATATCTTAATGTGTTGCATGTGGTAAATTAAGTTAAGAAAAGACGTTATGTTCCACTGCTTGTCTGTGTTTGTGAGCAACATCTACATAACATTCAAATACACAAAAATAACATTTGTCTATTTTTTCATTCTGTCTCCTCTGTAAAGGTGCTGCTAAAAAATGATTCCCATTGATCCTGCCACAGTATTTTATTTCTTCGTGACGTGTGTGTTTTTCCTGTATTTTTCCTTCGATTGGAGTAGAAGTGTTGATCGGAATTTACCTCCAGGACCAAAGCCTTTGCCACTTATTGGGAATTTGCACCTTGTGGACCTATGGCAACCT